>NC_088333.1:17460000-17557500 GCF_036884655.1 Musa acuminata AAA Group
TCGGTGTGTTTTTGGTGCTCTTTCAGTGCTGAAAGGGTGGGGCATTTATAGGCCCCAACCCAGTTTGAATTTCGAGCTCAAAACTGTCAATTCTCGGAATTCCGGGATCTGGCGGTTGCACCTCCTGACTGAGGCGGTTGCACCGCTTGGCAGAGCTCGAAGACTGAGCCTCTAGGCGGTGCCACCTCCTGTCAGGGGCGGTTGCACCTCCTGCTAGAGCTTGAAGACCGAGCTCAGGCGGTGCCACCTCCTATCAGGGGCGGTTGCACCGCCCAGTCTCGCTCGGAGACTGAGCCCAGGCGGTGCCACCGCCTGGCTAGGGCGGTTCAACTGCCTAGCAGAAATCAGGGTCCGAATGGGTTGATCCATTCGGCCCAATTTGGGTTTTTCAAGGGCCCAATTGCCCCAAGATTAAGTTAATGGGATCACCTCCCATTTCCAACTTAATCAGTGTGCTAACTATGATATTTCCTAAGACATTTACTGTAACTTGCTCCGGTGCATCAATCGCTTCTTCCGGCGAGCTTCCGGCGAACTTCCGACGAACTTCCGTCGATCATCCGATGAACCCTCGGTGATGCTCCTGCGGACTTCCGGCAAACTCTTGGACTTACGACGATCCACTTGGCGAGTTCCGATGAGCTTCTTTAGCAAGCTCATGGACTTCTTGGATTTGTTCCCGTAGAACCTCCGACGACTGTCCGAACTTCCGTCGAACTCTCAAACTCCCAACGTGATCATTGTCTTGATTCCGGCGCAACTCCTGCTGTATATCTTACTTTCATCGTAGTTAATCCTGCACACTTATCTCAACATATAGATTAGATAACAAATGACAATTGACTTCATTATCAAAATCCGAGATTCAACAAACTCCTCGCTACTTAGCCCGATTCCTAGATCTGTGATGAACTTCTTCATCCAGACTTCCTCCTTTGCTGCCTCTATTGTAGCAATGTACTCTACCTCTATGGTTGAGTCAGCAGTATTATCTTACTTGGAACTCTTCAAGCACACTACTCCTCCATTCAAGTTGTACACATATCCCAAATTCGACTTGCTATTATCAACATCAGACTGAAAACTTGAGTCTGTGTAGCCTTCAACCCTGAGGCTACTACATCCATATTTTAGTAAAAGATCCTTAGTCCATCTCAAGTACTTAAGGATACACTTTACTGCTTTCTAGTGCTCCAAGCTTGGATCCACCTGATACCTGCTCGTGACACTCCGGGCATACGCTATAATAGGCCTAGTACATAGCATGACATACATGATAGACCCTATCGCTGAGGCATATGGTATCATATCCATGTTCGCCCTTTCTTCAGCACTCTTTGGGGACATACTCCTAGAAAGCGATATCTCATGTCTTATTGGTATGAGACCTCTCTTAGAATTTTCCATGCCAAACCTTTTGACAATGGTTTCTATGTACTTGAATTGGGACAAGCCAAGCATCCTCTTGGATCTATCTGTATAGATCCGAATGCCCAAGATATAGGATGCTTCCCCTAAGTCCTTCATGGGGAAATGTCTAGATAACCAAGCCTTTATTGTGGATAGCATTCCTACATTATTCTCAATGATCAGGATGTCAACTACATATAACACCAAAAAGGTGATAGCGCTCCCACTTACCTTCCTGTATACACAAGGCTCATCTTTGTTCTTAACAAAGTCATAAGATCTGATTGCCTCGTCAAATCTTATGTTCCAACTTCGAGAAGCTTGCTTTAGTCCATAAATGGATCTAAGCAACCTACATACCTTATCTGGGCAGTCATTGGACACGAATCCCTCGGGTTGTATCATATACACCTCCCCCTCGAGGTTCCTATTGAGGAATATGATTTTTATATCCATCTTCTAGATCTCATAATCATAGTGTGCTGCAATAGCCAATAGAATTCTGATGGATTTTAGCATTGCTACGGGTGAGAAGGTTTCGTCATAGTCAACACCTTACCTTTGATGATACCCCTTAGCCACTAGCCTTGCTTTATAGGTCTCTACATTTCCATCTATTCCGATCTTTTCTTAAAGATCCATTTGCAACCGATGGGTACAATACCCTCGGGCGCATCAACTAGGTTCCAAACCTTGTTGGAGTACATGGAATCCATCTCAAAATTCATGGCTTCTTACCACTTCCCGGATTCTATACTCATAATAGCCTCCTCGTAGGTTTGAGAATTAATATCCTTAACATCCTCTCCTCTATTATGTCCCACATATCTCTTAGGAGGATGTGATACTCTGTCGGACCTACATAAAGTTAGAACTTGTGTATTAGGTACTTGAATAGACTTGGACTATAGAGTAGTGCTTGAGCTAGGTTCTCCAACCTCGCTCAACTCTATCATGCTCCCATTGTCTCCGCAAATGTGTTCCTTCTCAAGGAACACTGCTCTCTTGGCTACAAAGACCTTTTGGTCCTCAAGATGATAGAAATAATAATACCCACAAGTTTCCTTAGGGTATCCCACAAACTTGAACCACTTTATCCTCGATTCTAACTTATCGGAGTTGTGTCTTTTAACGTGGGCAAGGCAGCCCCAAACCTTAATAACCTTAAGATCGGGCTTCTTCCCTTTCCATATCTCATATGATGTAGACACTATCGACTTAGTTGGAACTCTGTTCAGAAAGTAAGTTACAGTCTCTAGGGCATATCCCTAGAATGAGATGGGTAGGTCAGCGAAACTCATCATGGATCATACCATGTCTAACAGCATGTGATTTCTCCTTTAAGACACACCATTGAGCTGAGGTGTATAGGTGTCCATTAGGATAATATCCCATAGTCCTTGAGGAACTGAGTAAACTCTGTACTTAAGTACTCACCTCCTCGATCTAATCGAAGAGTCTTAATACTCTTTCCAGTCTAGTTCTCCACTTCATTTTTATACTCTCTGAATTTCTCAAAAGCCTTGGACTTGTACTTCATTAAGTACATATATTCAAACCTTAAGAAATCATCAGTAAAGGTAATGAAGTAGGAGTAACCACTGATGGCATGAGTTGACATGGGTCCACATACATCACTATGTATGAGTTCCAATAGCTTAGTGGCTCTCTCTCCAATTCCACTAAATGGAGAGTTGGTTAGTTTTCCATGAAGGCAAGGCTTACAAGTTGCATATGACTCATAATCGAATGGATTAAAATATCCATCATTTAGCAACTTTTGAATCTTTCCCTCGTGAATGTAACCTAGCCTACAATGCTACATGTATGCACTGTTCATCTCATCTCATTTCCTCTTAGACACATTTACATTCATGATATATGTAGTAGTGTCTAGCATAAACAAACCTTTATGCAATATTCATCTCGCCAATCTCCCTAGTCTCCTAGGTTTTCCCAGAACCTGCAACGAATTGCATATATGATAAGCACTATCGGTATCCAATACCCATGTGTTGTCATAAGAGTCTGACAAATGGAGACTGATCATGAATGTCCCCGAAGCTTCTCCAAGCTTTTGTTTTGCCCTATTTGCAAGTTACTCTTTGTAGTTCCTCTTCCAGTGACCATCTTTGCCACAGTGGAAGCACTGGCCTTTGTCCTTTACTAGGTCTTTCTTAGCAACCTTTGCTTTACCTGGTTTGCCCTTGCCCTTGCCCTTCTTAAGGGACTTTTCTGCTTTCCTTTTCTTTTCGGTCTCACTAGTATAGAGAACTGGCTTCTCTTTCTTGATAGTACTCTTTACCTCCCACAACATATTGAGGAGCTTTGGGAGAGTCATATCAAGCTTGTTCATATTAAAATTCATTATGAACTGTGAAAAAGAATCTAATAGGGATTGAAGCATAATGTCCACACATAAGTTATCCTCTAGGATCATTCATAGACTTGTGAGTTTCTCTATCCACTCAATCATCTTTTAGGACATGGTTCTGAACTAGTGTCCCCTCAGTCATCCTAGCGCTGAAGAGGCTCTTGGATATCTCATATTGTTGAGTCATTCCCTGTTCCTCAAACAATTTACGAACATATAGGAGAATGAATTTGACATCCATCTTTTTATGTTGTCTCTGTAACTCATGAGTTATAGAGCTCAACATGTAGCACTGAGCAAGAGTGGAGTCATCAACGTACTTCACGTAGCGAGTGATCTCATCCTCCCCTGCCCCTTCCTCGGGCGTAAGCATTATTGTATCAAGGACGTACGCGATTTTCTTTATCGTGAGAACAATTCTTAAGTTGCAGAGCCAATTTGTATAATTTGAACCAATTAGGTGGTTGACATCACGAATGCCACGTAAGGGATTTGAAACCGACATTTTCTGAAAATAAAGATACAGTAGAAATGAATGACATGTAGATTTTACAGGAAATAAACAATCAAGATATGGGCTTCTATCTTAATATACTCTCATTATGTTACTAGCGAGTCACGTGACACCCTCAGTATGTGAAACGGAAGTCTCCAGCAAACTTCTAGTGGGGATCAGGATCTAATTAGTATCTTAGTGTAACCTCGAGGAACTCGACTAATCACACTATGCCCAAAAGGTGGACAAATCTTGTCGATCACAATTCCTTGTGATTCCCGTTCTATTCGGCCTCCGAATCACCATGGTCTCGAGGGACTTGACCAACTATGATGTTCGGTTAAGTCAATACCTTCGTCATAAGATGAGTTTGATTTGATGATATATCCTCGAGGGACTCGACCAAACATACCATATCCTAAGGTCACCGATGACATCTCTATGTCATAAGCAAGATAGCGAATCGCGATATAAGTGAGCCTCGAGGGACCCGACCAACTCAACCTATACCGGGAGCCGGTTCCTACCTATAACGATGGAAGGCCACATGGGTCAATCTAATTGCCTCACGTTTACCGACTTAATATTATGGAGAGATAGGTTTTCATAATTTTGTCTCCTAATATGACATATCACACATATACATATTTAATATATATCTACATCGCATGCAAATATATATACAAATATAGTATGTGTATAAGCAATCACACCAGATGATCATAAACCACAACCTAATGTGATCCGGCCGGAGCCAGTAGGCCTAATCACTCACATCAAGATTTATGTGTGCAACGGTGCATCTTCATTCCCTGTGATCGTCCATCTCGTCTGCATCGGTTCCGTCAACATCTCGATGCATCTCCATGCATCGCGATCGTCTATCTCGTAGGTCCCCCTATCGCATCCACATTCCCGCTGCACCTCCTCATATGATTACAACATAATCATAAGCACACAAGCTCGACAATAAACGAGAAATATAATAGAGGCTCGTAGGCCCCAATAATAATAATCATAAGTACACACATCACACGGTCCATGATCATCCGTCCACATATCATACATCACATGTATAAATCATCATCATGTAAGACTACTAGATAATAATAAAAATAATAATCAATTAAAAATTTTAATTAATTAATATTTTTTGAAATCAAGGATATGTAGGGAATTTTAGAATCCTAGGGGTATTTTCATAATTTAGATAAAGGATAAAAACTGGAATTTCTTAAATTCTCAAGGGCAAAATTATCTTTTGCCCAGAAAACCCTAAGCCCCATTCTCCCTTTCCCTTGCTGCAACCGCTGCCGCCACCGCCACCCTACCGACGGCAGGTTCGTGTTGTGGAGGGTGGGGCGTTGCCCTCGCCTACGAGTGGCACGCCCGCTGGCAGCATTGCCCCTGCAGGTGGGCATCCCCGCGGGCATCGCCGCCTTCGTGGGCGGTTCTGCCCACGGGGCACCACTCGTAGACGATGCTACCCCGTCGGGCGACCGCCCCTACGGTGGGGGTTTTGCCCCGTGGGAGTAGCGGCCGCAGGCGCTGTTGCCCTGCGGCGCCTCACCCTGTGGGAGCAGAGTCCCGCAGGCGTCGTTGCCCCGCGGTGCCTTTGCTCGTGGGTCCAACACTCGCAGGCAATGCCCTTGCGTGCCACCACTGTAGGTGACCTGCCTACACGAAGAGGGTAGCAATCTTTGAGCGCAGCAAGGGCAGCAATAGTTGCTGCCCTTCTTTGTCTATTGCGTCAATAATTTGATGTCAAAATTCTTCCTAAACACAACACTCGCAATTCAAAACCAATTATTCACACGAATAACCTGGCTCTGATACCACTATTGGGAAATCTTGGAGGCGACATCACATTCACAGCAGAAGAACAAGAAAAAAATAAAAAATAAAATCCCTAATTTCCCAAAAAGATGTTCGTTGTCGTGCGAAGATTGGTGTGCAAAAATCCACGAAACAAACTTCTTATAGAATAGATAGTGTTACCTAGGGAGATCATATATCCCTATTTCCTTGCAGATCTCTAGGAGAGGGTGAAGGAGGTCAAGTGTCCTCCTCTCTAGCGGTGACCCATATAGTAGGGTTGTGACGACGCTCCTCAAAACTCCAAGCTTGCTTTGAGGTGGAGAGGGGGAGGAGAATAGGAGAGGCAAGCAAAGACTCTTGCCTATGAACCACTGAATCCCTCCTATTTATAGAGGTCCCTTGTCAAACCCTAATGGATGCTTCCCTAGTGGGTATTGGATCTGCATCCAATTACCCAAGCCTTTTAGATTAGTGAATCTCTATCCAATAATCTCTCATGGGCTCTTATTGGATCTTATCCATGGGATCCAATAATTCAAGGGCTTATTGGATATCCAATAAGATAGGGGTTCCGGTGGATATCTTATATTCGAACCTCTTCTCATCGCATTATCTACCATATGTGTGTGACCCTTTAGGCCCAATATCGAGCTGGCCATAAGTCATACCTGTCAGAACTCCTTCTAACTTAGTGAATTATTATCTCTATAATAATTCACTCGACTCATCGACTACGGACATACTAGGCCACTACGCCGTAGTCCCCAAACGATACAGGGGAATCCAATCCATTGGACTTGTCTATCCTCAGTTACTATATACCTATAGTCCCTTATCCTTCTAATATCCCAGAGAACGTATATCAGGCATAGTGTTGTCAGACCCATACGGTTTCTTCTCGAGTCTCGCTCTAATCGGATTCTCCCAGAGAACTGAGGATATATGAGATATTTTTCTTATAATGCCGAGACAGGATGATCCTCTATCGACACTCAATAGCCCTCGTAAAGTCGACTGTGACTCCCAATGACCAGCTGTACTAGATTTGGGACATCCAAACCTATTAGTCTGGTATCATAGAGTGGAGCACTCATACAGGACATCCTTGGTGTCTCAAGTCTAAGGCACAGATACACCACTAGGACTACGAAATCGTTGTCTGGCAATAAGGCATCATCAACCATCCAGCATTCCGTAAGCGGATCAATCAGTGAACTCATTCTCCAATGAGCACCTGTATTGTATCCCTAGTGTCCCCACACGAGAAGCTATGAGACCAGCTACATCCATCATATGGATGGGTATATAGCAAACTAGTATGTCCCTCTCGAGTAACCTATGACCGGGATTATTTTGGATCTGTGTTTAAAGGTGAATCGATCTCATTATCGTGATCTCATCACGATCCGATTCCTATTGTATAGATCCAAGGACATCACTATATATATGTATATATATATGTACATATATATATACATATATATGTACCTATATATATATATATATGTATATATATATATATGTATATATATATGTACATATATGTATATACATGTATATATATGTACATATATATGTACATATATATATACATATATATATACATATATATATACATATATATATATACATACATACATATATACATACATACATATATATACATACATATATATATATGTATATACATACATATATGTAATAGTTAATATAAAGTGATAAATGTCAAAATATAATAAGCAAAAAGATTCCGTGTCAAGACACATGTGCCATCACTCACGTGATTGGCTTGTTGGGCACCTATGATTAGCACAAGGAACTTCGTAAGACCGGTGTTAACGAGCTTCTCATCAAGATAGCCAAAAGTGAAGGACTTCGAGTCATGCAAGAGTGCATGACCAAGGAACAAAGTAGGCAGTACATTGTGCTATACCTTTGCTACTCATTGGAGTAGGTAGCAGGGTTGATGGAGTAGATGGTATAATCCCAAAGGCGACCAAATCTATTAGAGAATTACTCCAAGTTGGTGTGAAAACTTCTTGCATTTCAGAAGTTCGATGGCATTGAGAAGGTGAATCATAGTAGCTAACTCAATGCAAGGAGTGCAAACACTTCGAGTACTTCAGAAGTGGGAGCAAAGAGTAGGCGAAGGTTAGTAACCAGCTCGATGTATGGAGTACAACCCTTGAGGAGGCAGACGAAGTTAAGTAACCATTACCTTCTCAACTCTTAAGAGAATGGGCGAAACCAAGTACCCCAATTCTCTTATCTATCTAACAAAGGAGCACTGCATAGGTTCAAAGACCCTTCGAAGATAATAGAAGATAATAGTTATTAAATCCTCACCAAGGGTGATCAGTGCTACTGAGAGTAGGTTATTCGGTTCATTTCCCAATAGAATGTCAATCAAAAGTGGAAGTGATGCAAATCTACTTGGAAGTGACAACTAAATGAAAGAAGAATCGATGGACATTTTATGGAGGAAGGACCCAACACTTCGAAAGTTTATGAGGCAATTCTCGTTAAAGCTCCAACAAGCATCCACCCAGTTCAAGCAGCATGTGGTATTTGAGAGACTGGCGCATAGTAAGGATAGTCTTTTCCTTCATCTAGAGGATCTGTAGGAATCAACAAGGATCAACACAACTCAGCCAACCCCACACTAGAGTCAAAGTCATTGACGAGTTGAAACAGTATAGCGAATCAAAAGTTCGACTACTCAACAACAGCAGTTAGGCACCAAGAGGCGTATTGCAGCTAAAGCAGAAGATTGAATACTCAGCAAAGGCGAGGAGTTGTAGTGTCAGCAAAAGGCTTCGACGAGGACATCGAAGGAATAAGTGGGGGAGAATGTGACGGACAAAGTTCTAAACAGCATATAGAGGGATGGTCGAAGGCTTAAAAGCCCCATATTAGTTGGGTTTGGTGGTCGTCTTAGGCTAGTAAATAAAGGTTGTGTCATATAGACACTTGTGAGAGATATTCGATCTGTAGTGGATCATTTTTACCCTTTGTTCTGCAATTGTTTATGTTGAATCTCGGATTTTGATGATGAAATCAATTGATGGGTTAATTGATCTAATCCATATTATTGAGTTAAGTGTGCAGGATTAACTACGATAACCAGAAAACACAAAGCAAGAATACCGGAGTCAAGATCGATGTATGTTTAAGAGTCCGAAGAATCGTCGGAGATGCTGCCGGAACCAACCGAGAAGAAATCGGGAACCTATCGGAATTTTCGGAAGTTCGACGAAGAGATCGTCGGAGGTTCACGGAGATCACCGAGAAGGCTCGGCTACTCGTTAAAGTCATCACAAGATCGGGAGCTTGATGGGAGTCCGTCGGAAGAAGTTCGTTGGAAAGCTTGCCGAAACAAGACTCGACGTTCGCGGTTGAAAGCTTGCTTAGGATGTGTTTTTGTTATGTAGTTCACTTGTAATTAGGATTAGGATTAAGAGATAATCCTATATCCTGGTTAGGGGCCAACTGGGCCCAAAGTCGGATATGGTTTGGGCTAAAATTAAGCCAAACCGGTGAAATCGGAGAGCCAGGCGGTGACACCGCCAGGCTCGGCGGTAGCACCGCCCAGCACCCGAGAGCTGGGCGGTGACACCTCCTGGGCTGGGTGGTTGCACCACCCAGCACCCGAACGCTGGACGGTGGCACCGCTTGGTTGGGCGGTGGCACCGCCAGCATCGGGAACCCAAAGAGAATTCAAATTTTGGAGCCCAAAATTTGAATCCTCTTGAGGCCTATAAATACCCCTCAAATCTCAACTGAGATCACAACTTTTGAGAAGCATTTGATTGAGAGAAAAGTCTTAGAAAGTCTTAGCAAGTCTTGTTTTCAATTTGCTAGAGAGTTCTCCTCATTCTTTCTTATTGAAATCTTGTAAGAGGTTGAACTGCTTGTAAAAGGTTGTAAGAGGGGTACTTACCCTTCCATTTCAAGAGATTTGCTAGTGGAAGGTGGGAGCCTCATCGAAGAGGGGCCTCGCAAGTGGATGTAGGTCATTTGACCGAACCACTCTAAAATCAGGCGTAATCTCTGGTTTGCATTTCATTGTCGCTATTTACATTACTGCAAACCTTCTTACATGCATTAGTTCCTTATTACCTTTGCTGCGCAACTCTAAGAATACGTTTTCAAGTTAAGCCTTTCAAGTTCCGTTCTTATCGTACGAAAGATTTTTCTAAAATCGAAGTTTTAATCCGCTGCACTAATTCATCCCCCCCTCTTAGTGCCGCTCCGATCCTAACAAATGGTATTAGAGCAAGGTTATCTCTCATATTTGGTTTAATACCCAAGAGAGATGGCTTACTCCGGCATGCAAGAGTGCCATTCTATTGCACGACCACCTTTGTTTAATGGGTCGAATTACACATATTGGAAGACTCGCATGAGGATCTTCCTCATTTCTATGGACTTTTAGCTTTGGTCTATTGTCGAGAATGGATTTCAAAAATCTTCTCTTCCGATGAGCGAATGGAATGAATTGGAGAAGAAGGTTTTTGCTTTAAATGCAAAGGCTATGAATGCCTTGTTTTGTGCACTAGACAAAAACGAATTTAATCGTGTTTCAATTTGTGATTCGGCTTTTGATATTTGGAGAACTCTTGAGGTCACTCATGAAGGCACTAGCCGAGTGAAAGAGTCCAAAATCAACATTCTTGTGCACTCTTATGAACTTTTCCGAATGAAACCAAGTGAGTCCATCGGAGACATGTACACCTAGTTTACGGATGTCATCAATGGACTCAAAGCTCTTGGTAAAGATTTTACTAACTTTGAACTAGTAAATAAAATCTTAAGATCCCTCCCTAAAAGTTGGGATCCAAAAGTTACGGCCATTCAAGAGGCCAAAGACCTTAAAGCATTCCCTCTTGAAGAACTCATTGGGTCTCTAATGACCTACGAAATGACATGTCAAGCTCATGACGAGCTCGAGAACCCCCTTCCAAAGAACAGGAAGGATATGGCACTCAAATCACAAGAAGACCACTTGAAAGGAACATCAAGTGATGAGGACAGTGACAATGACATTGCACTTTTGACTCAAAAATTTAAAAAATATTTAAGAAAGAACAAATTTAAAAATAATATAAAAAATAAATTTGAACAAAAGAAGGACCAAGTGATTTGCTATGAATGCAAAAAACCGGGACACTACAAGAACGATTGTCCTCAAGCCAAAAAGAGGACATCAAAGAAGAAGGCGCTCAAGGCAACGTGGGATGATTCAAGCGCATCCGAAGAAGAGGAGTCCAACACCGAGCAAATTGCTCATTACGCGCTAATGGCTTTAGGAGAAGAGGTATGTGATTTATTTAATGAAGATTTATCTTTTGAAGAACTCTCTATCGCCTTTCATGAATTATTTGATGAATGTAGAACCGTTAGCAAGAAGTTAAGTATCTTAAAGAAAGAGCATGCTTTGCTACAAGAAAAGTTTGATAATCTTCAAACTCCTCCATGCTCTAAGTGTGAGCATTTAGAAGCAATAAAAAATGAAAATTTGCTTCTTAAAGAAACCTTAAACAAGTTTAAGGTTGGTAGCAAAGGATTAGATATGATCCTTGCACACAAGGGTCACATCGCAAATAGAAATGGAATTAGATTTGTAAAAGGATTACATCAAAATCCTACCACTTTCATAAAAGGACCTACATTACATGTTTCCTCTTATATGAAATGCAACTTTTGTTGCAAATCCGGACATATTGCCTACAAATGTCCATTTAGGAAAATGAGCTCACAAAAATTAATATGGGTTCCTAAAGGAACTATAAAGGATTCAATAATAAATAGCAAAGTTAGTGGGTCAATTTTTGAGGCACCCAAAATCAAATGGGTACCTAAAAATCATCCTCTTTTGTAGACAAACCCACAAGCTAGGAGCAAGAGATGGTATCTCGATAGTGGATGCTCAAGACATATGACTGGAGATCCATCTCATTTCTCTATGCTCACTAGCAAAGAAGAAGGGTACGTCACCTTCGGAGACAACAACAAAGGCAAAATCATTGGCAAGGGAACTATTGGTAACAAATTTAGTTTTTCCATTGATGATGTTTTACTAGTTGATGGATTGAAACACAATCTCTTAAGTATTAGTCAACTATGCGATAAAGGTTATATCGTTAGATTTGAATCAAATATGTGCATTATTGAAAAACCAAATCATAACATGACTATGATTGCGTTAAAACAAAATAATGTCTATACCATCAATCTTGATGAACTAAGTAATGAAATGTGTTTCTCCACCGTAAATGATGATGCTTGGCTTTGGCATAGGAGATTAGGTCATGCAAGCATGAAAACAATATCTAAAATCTCATCTCAAGAATTAGTACGAGGGATTCCGAATATGAAGTTTATTAAGGATAAGGTATGCGATGCATGTCAACTAGGCAAACAAATAAAAACAAGCTTCAAACCAAAAAATCAAATTAGCACCACTAGACCATTACAATTGATCCATTTGGACTTATATGGACCAATTGATACAACAAGTCTAGGTGGAAGGAAATATGCTTTTGTGATTGTGGATGACTACTCTAGATACACTTGGACCTATTTCTTAGCTCACAAAAGTGATTGCTTCAAGTGTTTCTCTAAATTTTGTAAACTCACTCAAAACGAAAAAGGCTTCATGATTTCATCAATTCGTAGTGATCACGGTGGTGAATTCCAAAACCGTGACTTTCAAAATTTTTGCGAAGTTAATGGGTACAATCACAACTTCTCAACTCTAAGAAATCCTCAACAAAATGGAGTAGTTGAAAGGAAAAATAGAAACCTACAAGAAATGGCAAGAACTATGTTAAATGAACATAGTTTACCCAAATATTTTTGGGTCGAAGCCGTAAATACGACTTGTTACATCATAAATAGGGTCCTGATAAGACCATCTCTATCAAAAACTCCCTATGAATTATGGAATAAAAAAAAACCAAATATTTCTTATTTTAAAGTTTTTGGTTGTAAATGCTTCATCTTAAATGAAAAGGATGCCCTAGGTAAATTTGATGCTAAATCCGATGAAGGCATTTTTCTTGGTTACTCCTCCGTTTCTAAGGCCTTTCATGTCTTCAACAAAAGGACCTTAGTAATAGAAGAGTCTATTCATGTAGTTTTTAATGAAATTTCTGATTTAAAGAAAAATGATTTTGATGATGATCTTGGTTTTGATAATTTGAATTTAAACGAACCCCCTCCTCAAAATAGCCATTTGAATGCATCTTCTTCCGAAATTTCTTTACCCAAAGAATGGAAGTATGTAGATGCTCATCCAAAGGAGCTAATTATAGGAGATACAACAAAAGGGGTTCAAACTCGTTCTTCTTTCAAGAATTTTTGTGCTAACGCCGCTTTCCTTTCTCAAATTGAACCTAAATGCATTGACGAAGCCTTAAAAGATGATTTTTGGGTCATTGCAATGCAAGAAGAATTGAACCAATTTGAGAGGAATGAGGTATGGAAGCTTGTTCCTAGACCAAGTGACCACTTAGTCATAGGTACTAAGTGGGTCTTTAGAAACAAACAAGACGAAAATGGTATCGTGGTTAGAAACAAGGCTAGATTAGTGGCCAAAGGTTTCAACCAAGAAGAAGGTATCGATTACGAAGAAACCTTCGCTCCTGTGGCTCTATTAGAAGCCATAAGGATGCTCCTTGCCTATGCTAGTAGTAATAATTTTAAACTATTTCAAATGGACGTCAAAAGTGCTTTCTTGAATGGTTTTATTTCCGAAGAAGTATATGTCGAACAACCTCCCGGATTTGAAAATTCTCTTCTTCCTAATCATGTATTCAAATTGACTAAAGCTCTCTATGGCTTGAAACAAGTTCCTAGAGCTTGGTATGAAAGGCTTAGTTCCTTTCTTATTTTAAATAATTTTACCAAAGGCAAGGTTGATACTACATTGTTTATCAAACATTTTGAAAATAATTTTCTTATTGTGCAAATTTATGTTGACGATATTATTTTTGGCTCTTCGGATGAATCACTATGTGAATCATTTGCCAAATGTATGAGTCATGAATTTGAAATGAGTTTAATGGGTGAATTAACTTTCTTTTTAGGATTACAAATCAAACAACTTAGTGATGGTATATTTCTTAACCAATCCAAATATACATTAGAATTGTTAAAACGATTTAACATGGATAATTCGAAAGAAATAAACACCCCTATGAGTACTGCGACTAAGTTAGATATGGGTGAAAATAGTGAAAATTTCGATCAAAAAACATATAGGGGAATGATAGGTAGTCTACTCTACCTCACCGCGACTAGACCAGATATTATGTTTAGTGTAGGACTTTGCGCTAGGTTTCAATCTAATCCTAAATTATCTCATCTGAAGAGTGTTAAAAGAATATTTAGGTATCTTAAAGGAACTCCAAATTTAGGATTGTGGTATCCAAAATCTGAAAAATTTGATCTAATAGCTTATGCAGATGCCGATTTTGGCGGATGCAGGATAGATAGAAAAAGCACATCCGGAACATGCCAATTTTTAGGACATGCACTTGTTTCTTGGACTTCCAAGAAACAAAATTCAGTTGCACTATCTACGGCGGAAGCCGAATACATTGATGCAAGTGCATGTTATGCACAAGTCATTTGGATGAAAAATATATTAGGAGACTATGGAATTCACTTTAAAAACATTCCCATAAAATGTGATAATACTAGTGCCATATGTCTTACTAAAAATCCAATTCTGCACTCTAGAACTAAGCACATCGACATTAGGCATCATTTCATACGCGATCATGTCCTTAACAATGATGTTGTTCTAGAATTCATTGACACAAAGCATCAATTAGCAGATATATTTACAAAAGCTTTGAACGAAGATCAATTTGAATTCATTAGAAGGGAATTAGGCATGCTAAATTGTCCCTAAAATGAGCTTCACGAAAAATGACTCGTCCTTTTCCTTTCTTTTGTGGATTTGATTTCTTTCTTCTTCTTCAATTCAAAATGATCCATTAAAGTATAACTTATGATCTTGAGAGAAGAAGCTAAACAAAAGGGAGGAAGAAAATTTTTTTTCTTTCCTCCGCGGGATGCCAGCGGTGGCACCGCCAGATCCGGCGGTTGCACCGCCTAGCGCTCGGGCACCAGGCGGTGACACCGCTCGGTTTGGCGGTGGCACCGACCGAGCGACCCTTATTAACCCGAGGGGTTAGGGCCGGCGGTGACACCGCCCCCAACCCGAAAAAAAGGCTCTCAAAACCCTCTCCCATTCCCTCTAAACCTCATTCTAACTCTTAGAAGCATTGGAGAAGGATTCTTGGTGGTCCAAGCTTTCCATCTCTCAACATAATCTCCATAAGGTAACACTTGAAATCCCTCTTTTTGGTATCTCATTCCCTCTTTTCTTTCCTCTTTCCCTTGCTTATTTTTCACAATTTCATCATCATCTTGTCTAGATAATGGCTCCTAAGAGATCAAAAGGAAAAAGGATTGAAGGAGATTCATTTGACCATGATCTTTTTAGATCAAAAGAGGTAGCCCTTAGCTTTCCAAAATTTGAAACACGATGTATCCATAAGGGAAAATACGTTGATCTAGATGAACTAGAGGACTTAGAACCCATAAGGTGGTTTGCACACCTAGAAGCTCTACCTCTACTACAAATAGATGAACCAATCTATCCGCGATTAGTTAGATTGTTCTATGCCAACCTATATGAGGACAACGATAGCCTAAGCACTTACCTTCTAGGAACACCTATTAGAATATTTGACAGCACTATTTGTGAGCTAATTGGCATAATTGAAAAAGATAGGGGATGCTATTTTAAAGGTAAATGGGACGTCAACACAATAGGAGCAATCTATACCGAAGCCGTATAAACAATTTTTGCAAATCCAAACCTTGACTTCCTACCCAAGAGCTGTGAACACTTACTGCCTTTCAACTCTAAAATTCTTCATCACATTATCACAAGCATCATATTCCCCAAACAATTTCATCTTGACGAAATAAGTCAAATAGAGATAGGAACCATGTATTGGATTATGACCGGTCAGCATAATTGTTTTGGGTACTTAATTCGCCAACACATGCAGGATATTATGGCTAAAGATACTATATTGCCATATGGGAGGTTAATCACTAGATTTCTTCATGTCTATAACATTTGCATTCCACCCGATGAAGAATCTATTCAAAATAATCGATATAACATAATAAATAAAAACCTACTGAAAAGACTTAGGTGCACTTTTAGCAATGGCATATGGGTTAGGCAGCCTAGAAGGACGGATCCAATTCCTCAACCAATAGAACACCCTGAAAAACCAATTCTTATGGGAAATGAATCTCCTCCTCCTAGTCCCTTTGGCACAGCACCTTCAGCTCCTGTTTCCTCCTTTGAAGATCTCATTATGGCGGAACTGTCTCAGATCAAATCTCAGCAAGTACAAATTCAAAATCAACAAGTTGAAATTTTAAAGACACTACGACAAATGAATGAAAAAATAGATATCCTGTATCAGCACTGTGGATTACCTCCTAAGGATTAAACTGATGTATCTTTTTATTCTGTTCTGTTTGCTTTTAACAACAAGTTCAAAGTTTGTCATCGATTGAACGATAACTGATCCTTCCTTTTAGATAACTACTGTGTTGATCTGCATAAATGATGATGTCTTTTGGATAAACTATTTCTGGCAAATTTGAATGATGAACTTTGGTTCCTATTAAATGCTAAACCTTTTTTCTATGATCATCAATTAGCTGGCTTGTCTCTTTTTGTTGATGACAAAGGGGGAGAAGTGATGACTAAGTGATGACTTACACCATAACAATAGCATGACTTATATGAATTACAAAAACTTGTGTGATATGAATGTCTTATATGCCTTGTAAAATCCTTGAAAATATCGCAAGATTGATTGATCATATTCAAGGCATGCCTTACATTTACATCATGAAATTCATGTTGAAAATCTTTATCTTCTATCGTAGTAAAAATTGTCTCTTATCATGATTTTCATCGAAGTTTTGTATTTACTATTGGTTAATGAGAATGACGATAAGTTCTACGGTTAGAACTTATCGGTTTATGCTTGAATTCTATGGATGGAATTCAAGTGTTTTCATCTTCTCATAATATGGCATATAGATAGGGGGAGTTATGTTTAACTCCGTCATCAATTGATTGTCATCATCCAAAAGGGGGAGATTGTTGAATCATGGATTTTGATGATGAAATCAATTGATGGGTTAATTGATCTAATCCATATTATTGAGTTAAGTGTGCAGGATTAACTACGATAACCAGAAAACACAAAGCAAGAATACCGGAGTCAAGATCGATGTACGTTTAAGAGTCCGAAGAATCGTCGGAGATGCTGCCGGAACCAACCGAGAAGAAATCGGGAACCTATCGGAATTTTCGGAAGTTCGCCGAAGAGATCGTCGGAGGTTCACGGAGATCACCGAGAAGGCTCGGCTACTCGTTAAAGTCATCACAAGATCGGGAGCTTGATGGGAGTCCGTCAGAAGAAGTTCGTCGGAAAGCTCGCCGAAACAAGACTCGACGTTCGCGGTTGAAAGCTTGCTTAGGATGTGTTTTTGTTATGTAGTTCACTTGTAATTAGGATTAAGATTAAGAGATAATCCTATATCCTGGTTAGGGGCCAATTGGGCCCAAAGTCAGATATGGTTTGGGCTAAAATTAAGCCAAACCAGTGAAATCGGAGAGCCAGGCGGTGCCTGGCTGGGCGGTAGCACCGCCCAGCACCCGAGAGTTGGGCGGTGACACCTCCTGGGCTGGGCAGTTGCACCACCCAGCACCCGAACGCTAGACGGTGGCACCGCTTGGCTGGGCGGTGGCACCGCCAGCATCGGGAACCCAAAGAGAATTCAAATTTTGGAGCCCAAAATTTGAATCCTCTTGAGGCCTATAAATACCCCTCAAATCTCAGCTGAGATTACAACTTTTGAGAAGCATTTGATTGAGGGAAAAGTCTTAGAAAGTCTTAGCAAGTCTTGTTTTCAATTTGCTAGAGAGTTCTCCTCCTTCTTTCTTATTGAAATCTTGTAAGAGGTTGAACTGCTTGTAAAAGGTTGTAAGAGGGGTACTTACCCTTCCATTTTAAGAGATTTGCTAGTGGAAGGTGGGAGCCTCATCGAAGAGGGGCCTCACAAGTGGATGTAGGTCATTTGACCGAACCACTCTAAAATCAGGCGTAATCTCTAGTTTGCATTTCATTATCGCTATTTACATTACTGCAAACCTTCTTACATGCATTAGTTCCTTATTACCTTTGCTGCGCAACTCTAAGAATACGTTTTCAAGTTAAGCTTTTCAAGTTCCGTTCTTATCGTACGAAAGATTTTTCTAAAACCGAAGTTTTAATCCGCTGCACTAATTCACCCCCCCTTCTTAGTGCCGCTCCGATCCTAACAGTTTAGATCTTGTAAAGTTTGTTTATAATTTGCATTGTTTATAAAGTGTTTCCTGGAATGTTTGCTTGTAGATCCCGAGTGAGGCGCTTTCTTTAACCCGTTTTCTCTTTTGTAGGTCCTAAGGGACCATGGGAGGCTTCGGGGAGGCTGACCTTTACGGACGGACACGCAAGGGTGCCGCATGACTTAAGCAAAACCAGCTAAGTCCATTATAACTTGGCCACTTAGAGCCATGCTAGGCGGTGGCAGCGCCTAGGGTGGGCGGTGGAACTTCTTGAGGCTCAGCCTTCCAGGTGGTCCGGGCGATGGTACCGCCTAGGTTGGGCGATGGTACCATCGACAGTTAATACCGCTAGGCAGTTGTACCCCCCTATCAAGCAATGGTACCACTAGAGCCCAGTCTCCGAGGCTCTGTCAAGCGGTAGAGTGTCAAGAGGTGGTACCGCTCAATACTGGTGGTGGTACCGCCAGTACCCCGGAAACTTAGGATGAGACACTTTTTAGTTCCAATTTTAAAGTCATTGTGGCCTATAAAAACCCCACTCTTTTCTGCATGAGATAGCAACAAAGTGTGAACAAAATCTTGAAGTGTTGGGGTATGAAAGTATTGTAAAAGTGCTAAGTGTCCTCCTCCCTTTCTAAGTCTTGGGATCATTTAAGTGAGGTATGATGTTTGTAAGGGTTGCCACCTAAATTCAAAAAAGGAGAAAGTATTGTAAGAAGGTGGTTAATCTTCGCCTATTGAAGGAAGACTATTAGTGGACGTCGGTGACCACGATAGAAGAGGAATCAGAAGTGGACGTAGGTCACAACGACCGAACCACTATAAATCTAGTGTGTTCTTTCCTTACTACATACTTTCATTACTTAGTTGCACTCTGCATTGTTCATTTACTTTAAGTCAATATCTTCTCGATATGATTTCTTCGTTACGTTTTTATCAACTAGGAAATATTTAAAATCACAATCGTAATTTTAATCGCTGCACTAATTCACCCCTCTCTCTTAGTGTTGTATTGATCCTAACAATTTGTATTAGAGTATGGTTACCCTTAATTTGGTTTAAAACCCAAGAGAGATGACTTTTACTAGCAATCATGAGGGTCATTCTATCACATGTCCTCCCATGTTCAATGAAATGGATTACATATATTGAAAAACTAGAATGAGGATTTTCTTGATTTCTATGGATTTTGAGTTATAAAATATCATTGAAAACGGATTTCAAAAGCCTTTTCTTCTAATGAACGATTGGAATGATTTGGAGAAGAAGACTTTCTCTTTGAACTGTGCTTTAGATAAAAATGAATTCAATCGAGTTTATATTTATGAAATGAATTATAACATTTGACATACACTTGAAATCACACATAAAGGCACGAGTAGGGTGAAGGAGTCAAAAATCAATCTTTTGGTTCATAGTTATGAATTGTTTCGCATAAAATCAAGCGAGACCATTAGAAACATAAACACTTGGTTTATAAATATCGTCAATTGTCTAAAAGCACTTGGTAAAAAAATTTTTAATTTTGAACTTGTTAACCAGATATTAAGATCCCTTCCAAAGAGTTGGGATTCTAAAGTTACTGTAATTCAAGAAGCTAAGGACTTAAACAACTTTTCGCTCGATGAACTTATCGGGTCTTTGATGACCTACAAAATGACATGCAATGCATATGAAGAACTTGAGAACAACCTTCCAAAGAATAGGAAGGATTTGATACTTAGAACTCAAAAATATCACTTGAGAGAAAACTCAAATGAAGATGAT
Organism: Musa acuminata AAA Group; assembly: GCF_036884655.1. Lineage (NCBI taxonomy): Eukaryota > Viridiplantae > Streptophyta > Magnoliopsida > Zingiberales > Musaceae > Musa > Musa acuminata. The sequence goes on from NC_088333.1 coordinate 17,480,308, forward strand.
GACTTGATACTTCTAACAAGAAAATTTAAAAAATTCATAAAAAGGAACAAAACTAAACATGATATTAAAAACAAGAATTAAAGATGCTTAAAAAGGAAAATTTGATACTTCATGAAACCTTAGAAAATTTTGAAATAGGAAGCAAATCCTTAAACATGATCCTTACAAAAAGGAGAAGAGATGGAATCAATTTTGTGAGTACCACTCACCAAAAGCCAACCATCTTTGTTAAAGGCTTAACTTTACATGTTTCACCCTGAAACAAATGTAACTTTTATTGTAAATTTGGACATTATACTCATAAATATTCATTTAAGAGGTATAGTCCACATAAGCTAATTTGAGTCCCTAAAGAAACCATAAATGACTCAATGCAAAATGACAAGTTAGGTAGATCGATTAATGAGGCATGTAGAATCAAATGAGTACATAAAAGAAAACCTCCTTTCTTGTAGATATATTTACAATCACAAGTTAAGAACAAAAGATGGTACCTTGATAGTGAATACTCAAGGCACATAACCGGAGATCCAACTCAATTCTCTAAGCTCACTAGCCAAGATGAAGGGTTTGTTACCTTTGGAGACAACAACAGAGGTAAAATCATTGGCAAAGGAACCATAAGTAACAAATCAAATCTCTTGATTGAAGATGTGTTATTAGTAGATGGTTTAAAGCATAATCTTCTAAGCATTAGTTAATTGTGTGATAGAGGATATATCATAAGATTTATATCTAATGCTTGCATTGTTGAAAGACCATACAAAAATACATCTATGATTGCCTTAAAATAAAATAACATGTATACTATTGACATTGACGATCTTTGTAATGAAATATGTTTTTCCAGCTTTAAGCGATGATGCTTGGCTTTGGCATAAGAAGTTAGGTCATGCTAGCATGACACTAATCTCCCAAGTTTAATCTAGAGAACTTGTAAGAGGAATCCCTAGCATCAAGTTTGTCAAAGACAAAGTGTGTGATGCATGTCAACTAGGAAAGTAAATAAAAGATAGTTCAACTCAAAGAATCAAATAAGCACCTCTAGACCATTGTAATTGATCTATATGGATTTATTTGGACCAATTGATATAACACGCCTAGGAGATAGTAAATATGCCTTTGTAATTATTAATGATTATAGTAGATGCACTTGGACATACTTTTTGACATACAAAAGTGATTGTTTTAAACATTTTTTAAAATTTTATAAACTTATTCAAAATGAAAAAGGCTTTATGATTGCATCTATACGTAGTGATCAAGGTGGTGAGTTTTTAAACTATGATTTCTAAAACTTTTATGAATCAAATGGGTACAATCATAATTTCTCTACTCCAAGAAACCCATAATAAAATGGATTAGTTGAAAGAAAAAATAGGAGCTTATAAGAAATGACAAGAACCATGTTAAATGAACATAGCCTACCTAAATATTTTTGGGCTGAAGCCATTAACACGTTATGCTATATCATGAATAGGGTTCTAGTAAGACCATTACTTTCCAAAACTTCTTATGAATTATGGAATAACAAAAAACCCAATGTTTCATATTTTAAAGTTTTTGGTTGTAAATATTTTATTTTAAACGAAAAAGATGCCTTAGGAAAATTTGATGCAAAATCTGATGAAGATATTTTTCTTGGATATTCTTCTACTTCTAAAGCATTTTGTGTGTTTAATAAAAGAACTTTAGTCATTGAAGAATCTATTCATATTGTTTTCAATGAGGTTTTCAAATTTAAGAAAAATGATTTTGATGATGATTTTAATTTTGACACTTTAAATTTGAATGAAACATCTCCTCCCACTAGCAACTTGGATGTATCTTTTTCTACATAATCTTTACCCAAGGATTAGAAGTATATATATGCTCATCCTAAAGAGCTAATCATTGAAGACACATCAAAAGGTGTTCAAACTCATTCTTCTCTTAAAATTTTTTGTACGAATACAACATTTTTATCTCAAATTGAACCTAAATGCATTGATAATGCTCTGAAAGATGATTTATGGGTTATTGCAATGCATGAGGAATTCAATCAATTTGAGAAAAATGAGATGTGGAAGCTTGTTCCTAGACCGAGTGACAATTTGGTAATTGGTACTAAATAAGTCTTTAGAAATAAGCAAGATGAACTTGGTATAGTAGTTAGAAACACGGCTATATTAGTGACCAAAGGTTTCAACCAAAAAGAATGTATCGATTATGAAGAAACCTTCACTCCTGTGGCTAAACATGAAGCCATAAGGATTCTCCTTGCCTATGCTAGTTGTAATAATTTTAAGTTGTTTCAAATGGATATTAAAAGTGCTTTTCTTAATGGCTTTATTTCTGAAGAAGTTTATGTTAAATAACCTCCCAGATTTGAGAATGATAATCTCCCTATTTATGTGTTTAAATTGACTAAAGCTCTCTATGGATTAAAACAAGCCCCAAGGGCTTAGTATGAGAGACTTAGCTCATTTCTTATCGAAAATAATTTCTCTAAAGGCAAGATCGATACTATATTATTTATCAAAAATTTTAAAATTAATTTTTTTATTATTCTAATTTATGTTGATGATATTATTTTTGGTTGTACGAATGAATCTCTATGTGAGTCATTTGCTAAAAGTATAAGTATTGAATTTGAAATAAGTTTATAGGAATATTTTTAAGATGAATCTTATAATCCCCTAAAGTGTTTTTCATCCACACAACTTGTGCATAGCATGTACTAGCTGCAATGTACTCAGCTTCGGTTGTAGATAGTGCAACCAAGTTTTGTTTCTTGGAAGACCAAAAAACAAGTGTGTGTCCTAAAAATTGACATATTCCGGATGTGCTTTTTCTATCTAATCTATATCCAGCAAAATCCATATCAGGATAAGTAATTAGTTCAAAGTTCTCGGATTTTGGATACCATAATCCAAGATTTGTGATTCCTTTAAGATATCTAAGTATTCTCTTAAGTGCTTTAAGATGAGATATCATAGGATTAGATTAAAACCTAGCACAAAGTCCTACACTAAACATGATATACGGTCTAGTTGCGATGAGGTATACTAAACTTCCTATCATACTCTTATAAGCTTTTTGATCAAAGCTTTCTCCACTTTCATCAATGTCTAACTTAGTAGAGGTGCTCATAGGAGTGTTCATAGCCTTTGAGCTATCCATATTAAACCATTTTACCAAATCTAAAGTATATTTTGTTTGACTAAGATAAATACCATTACTTAGTTGTTTGATTTGTAAGCCTAAAAAGAAAGTTAATTTATGTGACAACACAAGTGCAATATATTTAACAAAAAATCTCATTCAACACTCTAGAACTAAACATATTGATATTAGGCATCACTTTATATGAGATTATGTTAATAATCATGAAGTAATCTTAGAGTTTATTGATACGAAACATTAATTAGCTAATATTTTTACAAAGCCTTTAAGTGAAGAACAATTTGATTTTATTAGAAGAGAATTAGGAATGTTAATTTGTCCAAATGCATGAATTTGTTAAATTTCATTTTCGGACTTTCTTGATTCTTTAGATCACTCACTTAAATCTTCTCCTCTTATGATGTGAATTTTACATAATAATGTAAATAAGGTTGTGTGCTTCATGATAATAAAATTTTTACTTTGATGTTGGAATTCTGTGCTTTGATGCTGAAAAATTGTTTACCTTGATGTTGTAAACTTAAAATGCTATTTACTTTGATGTTGGAATTATGTGCTTTGATGCTGAAAATTTCTATGATATTGTGATCTCTTTAAATGATGAGCATGTTCTTATACAATGATGCAATATCGTGTTTACTTTTATGTTGAAAATTTTTATGATGATTATGATATCTATTGAATATTGAGAAGTTTTAATCATATATAATAAAATATCGAATTCTTAACTTTTGAATGCTACAAGCACTAATGATATTACCTTATGCAAGTAGTGATGAAAGGCTATGATGAAACATTTTATAAATGCATGAAGTGTTTACTTCATGGAAGTCATTGATAAATGCATCTCTCACGGATTTCACTCTTATGAATTTTTAATGAGAAATGGATTTGTTGTAATGCTCTTCTCACTATGAAGTTTTATTCATGAATTTCTCCTTCATGTGATACTCCTCTCCCATGAATTCTTCCTTATTCTTCTCATAAAAATGAAGAAATTCCAATGGATAATTTAATCCTTGAAAGATGAATTTTCGTGTATAATAATTATTTGTAAGATTGGGGATTTGATTTCATATGGATATCTCAATCCTTTTCATGAATCCCTTCTCTTTATCAAAATGAAAGCATGTTTTAACAAAAACTTATTTATCATTTTTTATTTGATTCAAATCATTTCATAAATTTAGTTCCTAATGGATTCCATCTTTACCTTCTTTCCTCTTCTTCATGCAAAATGTGATGACAAAGGGGGAGAAGTTGATGGAATCTATCACTTTAATGTTGATAACATTTAATGATGAGAATTTTTTAGTGTGAAACTTGCTTGAATTTTTTTTACCACACATGATTTATTAAATTAATCTCCTTTTTATTGATGATAAAGGGGGATAAATAACACTAAAATATGGTAAATTGATAATAAATGTATGCAATGTATTTCATCATATATACTTGAAATATTTGCTTGATAAATTTCTTTCATTGTGATAAGATATCTAGAGCTTAACTTGCTATTTTACAATGGATATCTTGCCATAGAATGATGAATTGCTATCTTTCTCATCTTTCATATTTGAAATATCATACTTGAAAATGGATGTCATGACTTGACATCATACTTGGTATCGTATCTTGAGAATGTTAGATCATGATAGGAATCATGATGTGCATGTTGATAAGTCTAAGGAACTTATCTTATCAGTTTATTTCTTGAATTCAAAGTCTTTGAATTCAAGAATGTCTTTTTTTAAGTATGGCATATAGATAGGGGGAGTTAAGTTAACTCTGTCATCAATTGATTGTCATCATAAAAAAGGGGGAGATTATTAAAACTCGGATTTTGATGATGATGTCAATTGTAATTTGTTTTATCTAATCTATATATTGAGAAAAGTATGCAGGATTAATTACGATAGTAGTAAGTCATAAAACAAGTGTTGTCCCGAAGTCAAGATGGAGATCTCATTGGGTGTTCGAGAGTTCGTCGGAAGTCCGGACGTTCATCGGAAGTTCTACCGGAACCAACCGAGAAGTCCAGGAGCTTGCCAAAGAAGCTTATCGAAACTTACCAAGAAGATCATTGTAAAGTCTAGGAGCTTGTCGGGAGTCCACCGGAACATTGCCGAGAGTTCGTTGGATGATCACCGGAAGCTCGCCGGAAGAGCAATTAACGTACCGGAAAAAGATGTTCTATAATTATGTCTTAATTATCATAGTTAGAGCATAAATTAAATTAGGATTGGGAGGTAATCCTACTAACTTAATTAGTATCCAACTAGGCCCTTAATAGGGCTGAATTGGATCGAATTGAGCAGCCAATTCAGCCCCTGAAAATATGGTCGGCGGTGGCACCGCTTAGAAAGTAGTGCCTTAGGATTTCTGGGCAGTGATACCACCCAGACTGGGCAGTGGTACACCATAGACTGGGTGGTGGTACCACTGGTAGTTAATACTGCCAGCGATGGTACTGCTAGAGTTTGGTCTCCGAGCTCTGTTAGATGGTGGTACTGCCTAGTGTCAAGTGTTAGGCGGTGGTACCGCCTAGTAATGGTGGTGGTACCGCCAGTACCCTAGAAATCCGGGATGAGATACTTTTTGGCTTCATTTTTTAAAGCCATTAGGGCCTATAAAATCCCCACCCTTTTCTACATGAAAGGGCACGAAAGCTAGTGGCATAATCTTGAGTTCTTGAGTCTTAAAATGTTGTAAAAGTGAAGACTTCTCCTCCTTCATCTCTTAGCCTTGTAACCAACCAAGAAAGAGGAGTGAGACTTTTAAGGGTTGTCTCCTAAACCCAACAAAAGGAGAAAGAGCTATAAAAGGTGGTTAGCCTTCGTCTATTGAAGGAAGGCCTTTAGTGTGTTGAATCTCGGATTTTGATGATGATGTCAATTGTCATTTGTTATCTAATCCATATGTTGAGATAAGTGTGCAGGATTAACTACAATGAAAGTAAGACATGCAGCAGAAGTTGTGCCGAAGTCAAGACTATGATCACGTTGGGGGTTCGAGAATTCGACGGAAGTTCGGACGATCGTCGGAGGTTCTGCGGGAACAAATCCGAGAAGTCCAGGAGCTTGCCAAAGAAGCTTGTCGAAACTTGCCAAGTGGATCGTCGCAAGTCCAGGAGTTTGCCGGAAGTCCGTAGGAGCATCACCGAGGGTTCATCGAATGATCGACAGAAGCTCGCCGGAAGCTCGCCGGAAGAACCGATTGACGCACCGAAGCAAGTTGCAGTAAATGTCTTAAGAAATTCGTAGTTAGCACGATAATTAAGTTAAAAATGGGAGGTGATCCCATTAACTTAATCTTGGGGTAATTGGGCCCTTGACAGACACAAATTGGGCCGAATGGATCAGCCCATTCGGACCCAGATTACTTGGCCAAAGGTGGCACCGCTTGGGTCGGCAGTGGCATCGCCCAGGGCTCAGTCTCCAAGCTCTGGCTGGGCGGTGCAATTGCCTCTGACAGAGGTGCAACCGCCCCAGTCAGGCGGTGGCACCGCCTGAGCTCGGTCTTCGAGCTTTGGCAGGAGGTGCAATCGCCCCTGATGAGAGGTGGCACCACCCAGAGGCTTAGTCTTTGAGCTCTGCCAGACGGTGCAACCGCCCCAATCAGGCGGTGCAATCGCCAGACCCCGGAATGTTGAATCTTGTATTTTGATGATGAAACGATTTGATAATTGTGTTTATGTTTTAATCTACGTTTTGAGTGATGTAGGGTGCTTCGATCAGGATAAGACAATTAAAGCAGAAAAAATCATGTTGTGCCGGAGGAACATGTTAGAAGATTGGACGTCGGTCCGGTAGATAGGTCGACGTATCGACAGAAGGCTTCGGGTCGTGGACTTGGGCATCGAGCCAAGAAGAGCAGGTATTGCACCAAGGATATCGGAGTTGCAGAGTCAACTGGCCGATTGGGCAATAGGCCGTAAGAGAGGACGATGCGCGGAAGAATTGGACAAAGCGTCGAGGGACCAATGACATGTTGGACAACTTAGTTAATTGCTTAGGAATAATTGTCTTGATTGAAGTTTTGTTTTACATATGCAGGATTAACTAAGATGGATGTAAGACATGCAATAGGAGTTGTGTCGGAGTCAAAGACTATGATCACGTTGGGAGTTCGAGAGCTCGACGGAAGTTCGGACGGTCGTCGAAGGTTCTACGGGAACAAATCCGAGAAGTCCAGGAGCTTGCCAAAAGAAGCTCGTCGGAACTCGCCAAGTGGATCGTCGCAAGTCCAGGAGTTTGTCGGAAGTCCATCGGAGCATCGCTGGAGGTTTGTCGGATGTTCGCCGGAAGTTCGCTGGAAGAAGCGATTGACGCACCAAAGCAAGCTGTAGTAAATGTCTTAAGAATTGTCATAGTTAGCATATAGATTAAGTTAGGAATAGGAGGTGATCCTATTAACTTAATCTGGGAGCAATTGGGCCCTTGACAAACCCAAATTGGGCCGAATAGATCAACCCATTCGGACCAGAATTCCTACTAGGCGTTGGCACCACCAGGGTCGGTGGTGGCACCGCCCAAGAGAGGGTCTCCCAGGAGAGCTGGGTAGTGCAACCACCCTAGGCAGGGGGTGGCACCGCTTGGGCTCAGTCTCCGAGTGAGACTAGGCGGTGCAACCGCCCCTGTCAAGCGGTGACACCGCCCAGAGGCTCTGTCTCCGAGCTCTGCCAAGCGGTGCAACTGCCCCTGACAAGTAGTGGCACCACCCAGAGGCTCAGTCTCCGAGCTCTGCTAGGCGGTACAACCGCCCCAATCAAGCGGTGCAACCGCCAGACCTCGGAATTCTGGGAGATGACATTTTTTAGCTCGGAATTCAAACTGGTTTGGAGCCTATAAATACCCCTCCCATCCCTAGGTAAGAAACACAAGCACAAAGAGATTAAAAGAGAGAAAACACTGCAACAATCTCTAGAATTTCCCTCCTCTAGCTTAAGTGTTAGAATTCTATTTAAGAGAGGAGAGTGAGTGCTTGTAAGGGTTGTCTCCTAAACCCAATAAAAGGAGAAGAGGGGTGTAAGAAGGAGATTGATCTTCACCTAATAAAGGAAGATCGTTAGTGGACATCGGTGACCTCATTGGTGGAGGAAGCCAAAAGTGGATGTAGGTCAAGATTGACCGAACCACTCTAAATCTCGATTTGCATTTACTTTGAGCATTTTATCTTTACTGCAAACCTCCTCAATAGCTTACTACCTTCTACTCTTTTATGAACTCACTTTTAAGTTAAGTTTCTGAAAACGGTTTTACGTCAGAAATCGGATTTCAACGTACGAACGCAGTTTTAATCGTCGAAAGTTTTCCGCTGCACTAATTCACCCCCCCCCCCCCTCTTAGTGCTCTTGATCCTAACAATTGGTATCAGAGCCCGGTATTTCTCATTTCGGATTTACACCCGAGAGAAATGGCTCTTCATGGCTTTAAAGAGGGTTTTTCAGTTGTTCGTCCACCATTGTTTAACGGATTGGTCTACACATATTGGAAAACCCGAATGAGAGTTTTCTTGATTTCTATGAATTGGGATTTATGGAATATTGTTGAAAACCATTTTCAGCTTCCCTCTAAACCGATGAACGAATGGTCGGATTTGGAGAAGAAGTATTTTTCTTTAAACGCAAATGCTATGAATGCCTTGTTTTGTGCACTTGACAAAAATGAATTTAATCGCGTTTCGATGTGTGAAACGACTTTTGATATTTGGCGAACACTTGAAATCACGCACGAGGGAACTAGTAGAGTCAAATACTTGAAAGTTAACATTTTATTGCATGATTTTGAGCTTTTTTGAATATAACCAAGCGAGACTATAGGCGACATGTACACCCGTTTCACGGATGTCGTCAATAATCTAAGAGTTCTTGGTAAATCTTTTTTGAATTTTGATCTCATAAGCAAGATCTTAAGATCCCTTCCAAAAAGGTGGGATCCTAAAATAACCATAATACAAGATATAAAAGATTTAAATATTTTTTCACTTAAAGAACTAATTGGTTCATTGATGACATATGAAATGGTGCACAATGCACATGATGAACATGATGAACAAAATCACCTTCCAAAGAACAGGAAGGATTTGGAACTCCAGACAAATGAATACCACTTGAGTAATGACTCAAGTGATGAGGACAATGATGAACTTGAACTTCGAACACTAAATCTTAATAAGTTTATTAAACAAAAATCTAAAATAAACAATGAACTTGAACGGAGGAAGAGGCCAAAGAAGAGGAAGGCAACCAAGGATGAATAAAAAACTTCCAAAGGTGAAACTACGAATTGGGCTTTGACGAGCTTTGACTACAAGATAAGTAATTCAACTCTCTTGAATTATTTTGAAATTACTTGAAGTCTTTCATGAGTGCTTAATTTAGAATAGAAAATAAAAAATTATTTTTCAAAAATTATATCATATTTTTTTCTTTTTAGCATCTTTAAAAAATTAAAAAATTGATCATGAAAAGTATATTGCTAAGGTTTCATGCATGTTATATTTTGAAATGTTGAATGATGTATGCAACATTAGGGATGATAATTATACAATATGTGATAGTGCTTAGGATTAATCCATGCATGTGTATCTTGATGATTTTATACTATTACATGCCTTAATAACATGTTAGAAATTATGTGTTTTGGATATAAAAATATCCATGATCATAAGCATTTTTAACTTCATGATTGAATTTGAAAATCTATAGCAAAACCATGTCCGAATGCATGAAAGTGTTAAATTTTATTTTCGGATTTTGTTGATCCTAACAATTCATTTTTGAGAATCTATTGATCTTGATGGTTTTATGATGAAATTCATTTTTCGATCCTAAATGTTGATGCATGTTTTTATTTAACATAAATGAAAAAGCATGCTAACATGAAATCAATCACTTAAAATGAAATACTTAAAAAAGGAAAAATATATTATCAATGAAATCATGAATCTACTTATGTTACGAATTTAGTGAACCATAAAAATGATTTTTGGTGATTTGAATTTGAATGAGTTTTATCCAAAATCATGATCTTGATTCCGTGATATTTACAAATTAAGATTTATTATGAATCAAGATTTTTTCATTAATCGATCTCCTAAGATTTTCTTTTGATTAATTATGAGTAGGTTTTTCAAAAAAAAATCATGTCTTTTGGTATTCACATGTTCTAATCTTTCATGATATGATTTTTATGTAATTTCTTGTATTCATGAAATGTTTATCGCATCACCCAATTAATTTCTTCTTGATATTCCTTATGTGGTGATATAAAATTATGCATGAAATACTCTTGATATTATTTTGATGCATACAAATGAAAAGTTATGATTATGAATGGTAGGATGAAATTTGACAAGTTAATACCATCATAATTTGAAACATGTATGATTTGAAATTATGCATGCAATTGCTTTTTATTGTGATGATATATGCATATAATGTGTATCATGAATACATTATTATCATACATGTAAATAATGATGAATATTTTGAAAATAAATGAGTATTTCATGCATTTAGTCTTAATGATTTCTCTTGAACATACTTTTTGAAATCATACTTGATGATGAATATCAAGATATTAAAAGGATATTTTCATGTAATCATGCTTGATGATTTGTTTTATGAAATTTACCCTTCTGTCTTAAATGTTGACACTTGTTTTATTAAAGGTAAAGGCATGCTTATAAGAAGCAAATCACATGAATAGAAATTTATAAAAACGAAATATGATCCTCTATCTTATCGTCTTTTCAATAAATCTATGCTTGTCATGTATGAATTTATTGAATGTGACTTTGAGGATGATTTTGGATTTTACAAATGCTTGATTCATACTTATGACATGAGACACATTTTAAATATGAATCATGTTCAATGCTTCAATCATGTTACATCTCCTTAATTCATTTTGTTCTCCTACATTTATTTACTAAAGAGGAGAATCTTCCGAATGAATGAAATGATACAAATGAATCACTTATTGATATATCTTTTTGAAATATCTTTTTAATGTGATGTTGATATTTTGAGATGCCTATTGGAATTCATGACATGAGATAATTGAATCCTTGACTTACTCTTTATATGGCTTGAAAATGGATGTTTAAAATCTTGCTTGATGAGTTGTTTTATAAGATTTTGCCTTTACGTCTTGAACTTTCATGCTTACCTTGATTTGGCATATAAAGACTAAGGCATGCTTAGATGAAAAAGAATCACTTAAAAAAATGCTTTTCCCATATGATCGAGATTAATAATCTCATGATATTTTGTGAATCTCGAAATTAATTTTGATGACTTGATTATGAGTTTCAAGTTAATGATTTGATTAGAATGAGTTTTATCTAAATCATAATCTTGATCTTGCAAAATTAGAATCACAAATAATATCTTTTGGTATTCATGAATTGATACTCACAATATGAAAGTATTGGTATTCATGACTTGAATTTGATTGAAACATTGCATGCTTAAATTAATCATTCTCCTATGTTTCAAAAATTCTTTAAATGCCTTATGTGATGACTGAAAATTAATTTGTTTTATGATGAATCATGAATCATGACTTGATCTATGATATTGATATATTTTAATCATGATCCTTGGTTGTATAATTCTTTTGCTCTATTAAAAGGATTTGTCGAATGAATCATGTCCTTCTTGAATTTTCTTGATATCATGACATGATTTTGTAATATGGCCTGTATAATGATTAAAATTTTTTGGTCATTGATTTCTCCCTTCTTTTCGGTAATGACATAGGGGGAGAAAGATTGCTAGCTCAAGGCAAATACTGGCTAGCTTGTACTCTTCCCTTCTTTTTGACAAAAGCAAAGGGGAGAAAGCTTTCGCTAGTTAGAACATGCAAAGAAAAGCAAAGTACAATCTTGCACAAGAAGCAAGTGTTGAATTGCCATGATTGAACTTAAGAATCTTGCTATACTTTTGTGCTTATATGTTGTGATGAAAATCTAGCTTCATGTTACAAAAACTTGCATATCTTTTAAAATAGCTAGAGCTACTTCTCCTTTTGTTGATAACAAAGGGGGAGAAATATATGAATTGATACTATGAGTGCCATATTTGAATGAGAAATATATGAATTAATGCTATGATTGCCATATGCCATGTTTGCATCATGTTAAGATATCAAGAACTTGCATAGTAATTTTACTTGATGATATCTTGCCATGTGATGAAATGCTACGATTTGTTGCTAAAATGATGCTTTTTATCTGATGATATGAATCATGATTAAAATTACCTTAATTTGAATTCAAGGTTTATCTCAATTATGAAATTTTGAAATAAGAATGATTACTCGCCTTTGTCATGATTTAGAAATTGACATAAAGGGTCTTCCCTTCTTTAGAAAGGGTCTTCCCTTCTTTTTGACAATGACTAAGGGGGAGATAACTAGCGTGCACAATTCAAGGAGAAAGCAAAAATTACACTTCTCAAAAGAGAAGAAATTGCTATCTTGAACATCATCGAGAATTGCTAGCTTGAAACATCAAGAAAATGCAAAAATGTTCTATCTTGCCTCTCTCAAGATGCTATACATGCTAAACTTGCATTTTGCAATGAAAACAAAATTGTGAGCTCAAACATTGCAAAGGAAGCAAAAATTTGCTAGCTTGCAAACTTGCATATTTCAAGAAGCAAGAGTTACTCTCTTGAACATCTCTAAATTGCTAGCTTGCATGTTCTAAAATGTTATAATATTGCTAGCTTGCATGATGTAGAACTTGCTATCTTAAACATTACCAAACGTGCTATCTTGTATGCTGTAAAACTTGCATAGCTTGAATGTTCTAAGCATGATGTAATACTTGCTAAATTTTCTAGTTTCAAAACTGCATGATGATAAAACTTGATATTATATTTTTCATGCAATGAGTTGAACTTATATTACAAACACAAAGAATAGTTGTACTTCTCCTTTTTGTTGATGACAAAGGGGGAGAAGTATGTTGATGACATGACATGTTATGCATAAGTTTATGATGACATGTTGCAAGTATTCATGATGAATATTGCAATGACTTGAATTCAGTTTGAATTCAAGGTTCTATCAATATGACATATTGATAGGGGAAGTTTGTTTAAACTCCGGGAGTTAAGTTTAACTCCGTCATCAATTGGTTATCATCATCAAAAAGGGGGAGATTGTTGAATCTCGTATTTTGATGATGAAACCAATTGATAATTGTATTTATGTTTTAATCTGTGTTTTGAGTGATGCAGGATGCTTCGATCAGGATGAGACAATTAAAGCAGGAAAAATCATGTTATGCCGGAGGAACATGTCAGAAGATTGGACGTCGGACCGATGGATCGGTCGACGTATTGACAGAAGGCTTTGGGTCGTGGACTTGGGCATCGGGCCAAGAAGAGCGGGTATTGCGCCAAGGATATCGGAGTTACGGAGTCAACTGGCCAATTGGGCAATAGGCCGCAAGAGAGGACGATGCGCCGAAGAATCGGACGAAGCGTTGAGGGACCAATGACATACCGGACAACTTGGTTAATTGCTTAGGAATAATTGTCTCGATCGAAGTTTTATTTTACATATGCAGGATTAACTACGATGGATGTAAGACATGTAGCAGGAGTTGCACCGGAGTCAAAGACTATGATCACGTTGGGAGTTCGAGAGCTCGAGGGAAGTCTGGACGGTCGTCGGAGGTTCTGCGGGAACAAATCCGAGAAGTCCAGGAGCTTGCCAAAAAAAGCTCGTCAGAACTCATCAAGTGGATCGTCGCAAGTCCAGGAGTTTACCAGAAGTCCGTCGGAGCATCGCCGGAGGTTCGTCGGAAGCTCGCCGGAAGAAGCGATTGACGCACCGGAGCAAGCTGTAGTAAATGTCTTAAGAATTGTCATAGTTAGCATGTAGATTAAGTTAGGAATGGGAGGTAATCCCATTAACTTAATCTAGGGGCAATTGGGCCCTTGATAGACCCAAATTGGGCCGAATGGATCAACCCATTCGGACTAGAATTCCTACTAGGCGGTGGCACCGCTAGGGTCGGCGGGGGCACCGCTTGGGCTCAATCTCCGAGCAAGACTAGGCAGTGCAACCGCCCCTGTCAAGCGGTGGCACCGCCTAGAGGCTTAGTCTCCGAGCTCTGCCAAGCTTGCAACCGCCCCTAACAAGCGGTGGCACCGCCCAGAGGCTCAGTCTCCGAGCTCTGCTAAGCGGTGCAACCGCCAAACCCCAGAATTCTGAGAGATGATAGTTTTGAGCTCGGAATTCAAACTGGTTTGGAGCCTATAAATACCCCTCCCATCCCTGGGTAAGATAGACAAGCATAGAGAGATTAAAAGAGAGAAAACGCTGCTGCAATCTCTAGAATTTCCCTCCTCTAGATTAAGTGTTAGAATTCTGTTTAAGAGAGGAGAGTGAGTGCTTGTAAGAGTTGTCTCCTAAATACAGTAAAAGGAGAAGAGGGGTGTAAGAAGGAGATTGATCTTCGCCTAGTAAAGGACGATCGTTAGTGGACGTCGGTGACCTCATTGGTGGAGGAAGCCAAAAGTGGATGTAGGTCAAGATTGACCGAACCACTCTAAATCTCGGTTGACATTTACTTTGAGTATTTTATCTTTCTGCAAACCTTCTCAATAGCTTACTGCCTTCTGCTCTTTTATGAACTCACTTTCAAGTTAAGTTTCTGAAAACGGTTTTACGTCGGAAATCGGATTTCAACGTACGAACGTAGTTTTAATCGTTGAAAGTTTTCTACTGTACTAATTCACCCCCCCCCCCCTCTTAGTGCTCTTAATCCTAACACGGAATTCCGGGAATTAACGTTTTTGTGCTCAGAATTCAAATTGGGTTGGGGCCTATAAATACCCCACCCTTTTAACAATGAAAGAGTAACCAAAAACCACCGAAATCCTGATCTTACTCTATGATTTTTAGAGCTCAAAAGTGTTGTATGAGTTAAAAGTTCTCCTTCCTCTTTTCTTCCAAGTTTTGATCTGTTAAGAGAGGAAAGAAAATTCTCCTTCCTATTTTCAAAGGAGGTTCAGACACGTTCTTCTCTTAAAAATTTTTGTGCCAACACCGCTTTTCTCTCCCAAATTGAAACTAAATGTATTGACGAAGCCATGAAAGATGATTCATGGATTATCGCAATGCAAGATGAATTAAATCAATTTGAGAGAAATGAGGTATAGAAGCTTGTTCCTAGGCCAAATGACCATTTAGTTATTGGTACTAAATGGGTCTTTAGAAACAAGCAAGATGAATATGGTATCATGGTTAGAAACAATGCTAGATTAGTGGCCAAATGTTTCAACCAAGAAGAAGGTATCGATTATGAAGAAACCTTTGCTCTTGTGGCTCAATTAGAAGCCATAAGGATGCTCCTTGCCTATGCTAGTAGTAATAATTTTAAGTTGTTTCAAATGGATGTTAAAAGCACTTTTCTTAATGGCTTTATTTCCGAAGAAGTTTATGTTGAACAACCTCCTAGATTTGAAAATAATAGCCTCCCTAATCATGTGTTTAAATTAACTAAAGCTCTCTATGGTTTAAAACAAGCCCCTAGGGCTTGGTATGAGAGACTTAGTTCTTTTCTTATTGAAAATAATTTTACAAAAGGCAAGGTTGATACTACATTGTTTATCAAGAATTTTGAAAATAATTTTCTCATTGTTCAGATTTATGTTGATGATATTATCTTCGGTTCTACGAATGAATCTCTTTGTGAATCTTTTGCTAAAACCATGAGTCTCGAATTTGAAATGAGTTTGATGGGAGAATTAACCTTTTTCTTATGCTTACAAATTAAGCAACTAAGCAATGGCATCTTTATTAGTCAAACTAAATATGCTTTAGATCTACTGAAAAGATTTAATATGGATAGCTCAAACGCTATTAACACCCCTATGAGCACCTCCACTAAGTTAGAAGTTAATGAGAGAGGGAGAAAGCTTCGATCAAAAAACCTATAGGGGTATGATAGGAAGTTTACTTTACCTCACTGCAACTAGACCAGATATCATGTTCAGTGTAGGACTTTGTGCTAGGTTTCAATCGAACCCTAAGATATCTCATCTCAAAGTGGTTAAAAGAATACTTAAATATCTTAAAGGTACCACAAATCTAGGATTATGGTATCCAAAATCCAAAAATTTTGAGTTAATTGCTTATGCTGATGCAGATTTTGCTGGGTGTAGACTAGATAGAAAAAGTACATCAGGAACATGTCAATTTTTGAGACATTCCCTTGTTTCCTGGTCATCTAAGAAACAAAACTCGGTTGCACTATCAATAACCGAAGTTGAATATATTATAGCTAGTGCATACTGTGCACAAGTTATGTGGATGAAAAACACCTTAGAAGATTATAAAGTCTATCTTAAAAAGATTCCCATTAAATGTGATAACATGAGTACAATATGTTTAACAAAGAATCTCATTCAACACTCAAGAACAAAACATATTGATATTGGACATCACTTTATACGAGATCATGTTACTAATCATGATGTAATCATAGAGTTCATAGATACTAAGCATCAACTTGCTGATATTTTTATAAAACCTCTAAGTGAAGAACAATTTGATTTCATAAGAAGAGAATTAGGAATGTTGATGTGTCCGAATGCATAAACTTGTTAAAATTATTATTCAGACTTTATTGATTGAATGATCAAATCATTTAATTTCCATTACATGCCTAAAATAACATGTTGAAAATTAATACAAAAATTTCCATAACAATGAGCATGTCTTCATGATTGTATAGTCTTGTCCGATTGCATGAAAGTGTTAAATTAAATTTTCAGTTCCAATCGGATTTCATGAATACATTATTCTCTTTCGGACTTAATAAACATAAGTCACGTATAGTTTGATTCACATCATTGTTTTTTGACAAATAGAATCATCTAGCAAATGCATATCTTTTAGACTTATCATGTGAAAAATATTCTCTTGTAAAGCATGCCTTAATATCCTATCGATTTGAACTGCACAAATGACTTTCCTCCTTCATGCAAAAAGATAATAACAAATAAAAAGGAAGAAGTTTTCACTCTATAATCTTCATGTCATGTTTTTCTTGAGATGTTTGTATAATTTATATCCTATCACTCTATATAGATAAATGACATGAACCTACTTATGGCATCACACGTATATTTAAAAGTTGTCTATATCGTTCTCCTTTTTGTTGATGACAAATGGGGAGAAATATATAAATTGATGCTATAAATGCCATATTATGTTGAAAAAAGTAGATATATGAATTGATGATATGATTATACCATGCTTGCATCATCGAAAATATATGAATTAATGATAACTATGATTGCCATATTAGCAATATGCCATGTTTGCATCATGTTAAAATATCAAGAACTTGCATCATAGTCCTATGTGTTGATATCTTACCATGTGATGAAATACTATGATTGCTAAAATACCTGAAATGTGTGCATTATGTTAAGATATCAAAATCTCACTTTGAAATTTTACATGTTGATATCTTACCATATGATGAATTGCGATCATTACCATCATTCACATTTGAAATTTGAAAATGGATGTCAAGCCTTGACATCATACATCATTTTCAGAGAGATACATCATGATGAGAGTATTGTTAAGGTTAAATGATTTTAACTTATCAATATGTCTCTTGAATTCAAAGGCTTTGAATTCAAGAATGACTTATCTCAATTATGGCACATAGATAGGGGGAGTTAAGGTTAACTCTGTTATCAATTGATTGTCATCATCAAAAAGGGGGAGATTGTTGAATCTCGGATTTTGATGATGACGTCAATTGTCATTTGTTATCTAATCCATATGTTGAGATAAGTGTGCAGGATTAACTACGATGAAAGTAAGACATGCAGTAGGAGTTGCGCCGGAGTCAAGACTATGATCACGTTGGGGGTTCGAGAATTCGACGGAAGTTCAGACGGTCGTCGGAGGTTCTGTGGGAACAAATCCAAGAAGTCTAGGAGCTTGCCAAAGAAGCTCATTGAAACTTGCCAAGTGGATCGTCGCAAGTCTAGGAGTTTGCTAGAAGTCCGTAGGAGCATCACCGAGGGTTCATCGGATTATCACCGGAAGAAGCGATTAACGCACCGGAGCAAGTTGCAGTAAATGTCTTAAGAAATTCGTAGTTAGCATGATGATTAAGTTAGAAATGGGAGGTGATCCCATTAACTTAATCTTGGGGCAATTGGGCCCTTGACAGACCCAAATTGGGCCGAATGGATCAGCCCATTCGGACCTAGATTACTTGGCCAAAGGTGGCATCGCCTGGGTCGGCGGTGGCACCACCCAGGGCTCAGTCTCTGAGCTCTGGCTGGGCCGTGCAATCGCCTCTGACAGAGGTGCAATCGCCCCTAACAAGAGGTGGCACCACCTAGAGCCTCAGTCTTCGAGCTCTGCTAGGCGGTGCAACCGCTAGACCCCGGAATTCCGGGAATTGACGTTTTTGAGCTCGAAATTTAAACTGGGTTAGGGCCTATAAATACCCCACCCTTTCAGCAATGAAAGAGTTACCAAAAACCACCGAAATCCTGATCTTACTCAATGATTTTTAGAGCTCAAAAGTGTTGTTTGAGTTAAAAGTTCTCCTTCCTCTTATTTTCCAAGTTTTGATCTGTCAAGAGAGGAAAGAAATTTCTATAAGGGTTGTCTCCTAAGCCCATCAAAAGGAGTAAAACTGTAAAAAGGTGGTTAGCCTTCGCCTATTGAAAGAAGGCCTCTAGTGGACGTCGGTGACCTCGTCGGTGTAGGAAGCCAAAAGTGGATGTAGGTCAAGATTAACCGAACCACTCTAAATCTCGGTTTGCATTTAGTTTGAGCATATTATCTTTACTGCAAACCTCCTCAATAGCTTACTGCCTTCTGCGCATTTACGATCATGTTTCAAAGTTCAGTATTTTCTAAATCGGCATTTAGACGTAAATCAGTTTTATCTTACGAACATCATATTTCAGTTTACGCTTACATTCTAATTTCCATCATAACTGCAAACTGCCTTCATAGACTTGCTTTAACTGCATCTTACTTGATCATAAGTTAAAGTGATTTAAGAATCGGCTTTTCTACCGAAATCGCTCTTATCGTTCGAACGTAATTTTAATCGTCGAAAGTTTTCCGCTGCACTAATTCACCCCCCCTCTTAGTGCTCTTGATCCTAACATAGTGGACGTCGGAGACCTTGTCGAATGAGGAATCAAAAAGTGGATGTAGGTCACATTACCCGAACCACTCTAAATTCTGGTTTGCTTTTCATTTGTGCAATTTACATTACTGCAAATCTCCTTAATCCTCTCTTACACTTTTATGAAAGCTTTCAAGTTCATATTCTTTCCGAAACGAATTAAATTGAAACCATTTTCGTCGGAATTAGTTTTAATCGAAACGAATATTTTTCTGAAATCGATAAAGTTTTCAGCTATACTAATTCACCCTCCCCTCTTAGTGCCGCTCTTGATCCTAATAATAAGATTAATCCTATATATGTTTTTAAGAAGTAATAATGTGTATCTTGATTATTTTTGTATTGATTTTTTATTTTGATTGAAGATGCTTTATGTTCAATGAATCCATACTTGATGATTTAATGATGCAATAATGTAATGATGATTTGAAGTAATGATGATTTGAAATCATGCTTAATGAGCGTATATTTCGAAATTATGCATGATTGATGGCTTATTGATCTTTATCTTAATGAAAGCTATTTTTTTGGTTTTAAACGATGATGGATATTTTGTTTGGCATAAAAGATAAAAGCATGCTTGTATGAAATCAAACCACTTAAATTAAAACAAAAACGAAAGAATTCATGTTTTTTTTTAAATATCTCTAAAGCTTTTTGATTTTCTTTCAACAAGTGATTCCAAGAGTTGAATCTATTTTATGAATTAAGAAAACTGATTCTGATGATAAGTAATTATTTGATGATTTGAATTTGAATGAGTCTTATCTATAACATGATCTTGAATTCTAAGAATTATAACTTAAAAGTCTTTGATATATGAATTATGATCTTGACAACTTAAGAATTCTTATGCGTGAATTGAGATCATTTATTATTTTTTCTCCTACAATTCTTTTGTTGTTTACTAAAGAGAATATCTTTCTCGAAATTCATGACTTCAAATTTCTTTTGAAGATCTTTTACTATTTGATCTCCTAAGATTTTCTTTTGATTATTTAAGAGAAAATTTATCAAAATGAATCATGTCTTTTGGTATTCACATGATCTTTGATATTATCTTTCTTGACATGATGTGAAATTCCTTTATATTTGTGGTTGTTAACCTTATGTTATAAGTAGAGCATTGATGTAAAAAAAAAAGGGGTACCATTGTATTCTTCTACTCTTACTTCTTCCTTGTTTACAATGACAAAGGGGAGAAAGAAAATTGCTAGCATATCAAGAGAACCAAAATTGCAAGTTTGAATATTAATTTAGGCAAATTATTAAATCTCCCAAATGCATAAACTCTTCTTATATATTTTTTGGATCATGATCTTGATTTCTTGATTTTTATGACTTGAGTATTCTTTTTAAATCAAGATTATTTCCTATCATTCCTTCTATTTATGAAAGAAAAAATTTTCCAAAAATGATACATCATCTTTTGGTATTCATGACTTGATCTTTTATTTTTGATGATTGAAACATTGATGTAAATCTATCTATGTTATTTATCTTTATCATAATTTAAAAATTGATGTAAAGGGAAAAGAATTACAACATTTTATTCTTCCCTTCTATTTGGCAATGACAAAGGGAGAGCAAAACTTGCTAGCTTACTCATCTCAAAAGAGAAGCAAGAAGTGCTATCTTGCAAATCTCAAGAGAAGCAATGTTTTCTAAGTTACAGATTTCAAGAAGATGCAAATATAGGCTATCTTGCATATCTCAAAAGATGTAAAATATTGCTAACTTCATATGTGTAAAATTTGCTAGCTTGCATGTTTTAATATGATATAACACTTGCTAAATTTACTAGCTTACAATTTACGAGAAAAACTTGTTAGGAAGCAAAATTGCTAGCTTGCACTTCTCGAAAGAGAAGAAAGAACTTGCTATCTTGAACATCACCATGAATTGCTAGCTTGTAATATCAAGAGAAGCAAAAGTGTTATCTTGCCTATCTCAAGAAGAAAAATTTGCAAACTTGCACAACTCAAAATTGTTGCTAGCTTGTATGTTGTAAAACTAGCATATCTCTAAAACTTGATAGTTGCACTTCTCCTTTTTGTTGATGACAAACGCGGAGAAGATATGATGATATGAGAATCATACATTGTAGGATGTAATATACTTTGATATTTTTATACCATGATGATTTGAAATATTTATGATAATGCATGCAAAACTTCTTATAATGATGCATGCAATGCAATGATATGCATATAATGTGTTGCAAATATTTATGATTAAATTTGCTTTGACTTGAATTCAATTTGAATTCAAGGTTCTATCAATATGGCATATTGATAGGGGGAGTTAAGGTTAACTCCGTCATCAATTGGTTGTCATCATCAAAAAGGGGGAGATTGTTGAATCTCAGATTTTGATGATGAAATCAATTAATGTGTTTGTGATCTAATCTGTGTTTTGAGTGATGTAGGACTAGCTTCAATTATGAAAGACAATTAAAGCAAGAAGAATCAATTTTGGGCCGAAGTGAAACATGTCAATGTTAGGATCGAGAGCACTAAGAGGGGGGGGGGTGAATTAGTGCAGCGGAAATCTTACAATGATTAAAAACCAAAAGCTGCGTTCGTTCAAAAACTGTTATGATGCAAAAGCAAATTCTCAGTTTGTATCTAAGTGCAGTTTGCGTCTAAGCGCAGATTGCGTCTAAGCGTAGTTTTGCGTCTAAGCGCAGTTTACGTCTAAACTCAGATTTACGTCTAAACGCAGATTTACGTCTAAACGCAGATTTACGTCTAAACGCAGATTTACGTCTAAACTAAAAAACTTGTTTGTATGCTTGCAGAAGGCAGTATGCAGTTGGAATCAAGATGTAAATGTGAACTGAGATCTGATGATTGAGCGAGGAAAGCCGATTTACGTCTGAATGCAGTTTTACGTCTAAATGCTGAAAATCGTTCGTAAAATCGTAGAGGACAGATTGCAGTTATCAATAGGATTAAAGTGTAAGTGTAAACTGCAAAGAAGCTCGTTCGTAAAAGCACGAAAAACAGTTCTGCAGAATCAAACGTAAACGTAAACTGTAATGTATGAAAATACGAATTTACGTCTGAATGCAGATTCGGAAGAACAACACTTGGAACTTGTTCGTGAAAGCGCAGAGAGCAGTAGTAATGAGGGAGGTTTGCAGTAATGATAAAGTGCTCGAAAATAAACGCAAACCAGAGATTTAGAGTGGTTCGGTCAGCCTTGACCTACTCCACTTTTGGCTTCCTCCACCGATGAGGTTGCCGACGTCAACTAGGTGCCTTCCTTCAATGGGCGAAGGCCAAACTTCCCTTTTACAATTTCTCTCCTTTTGACAGGCTCAGGAGACAACCTTTACAGACCTTTCTCTCCTCACTTTACAACTGAAAACTTGAAGAACAGAAGGAGGAGACTTAAAGGCTTTACAACACTTTTGAGCTTCTTAGAATCACAGAAAAGATCAAGATTTCGATGTAGGTCTGTATCTTTTCAGTGCTGAATGGGTGGGGTATTTATAGGCCCCAACCCAATTCAAAATTCGAGCTCAAAACGATCAAATCGATCAAATCCCAGAATTCTGGGATCAGGCGGTTGCACCTCTTGACTGGAGAGGTGGCACCGCCTGGCAGAGCTCGAAGACTGAGCTCAGGCGATTGCTTCTCTCTGCCAGAGCTCGAAGACTGAGCTCGATAGTTGCATCACCTGGCAGAGCTCGAAGACTGAGCTTGGTGATTGCATCACCTGGCAGAGCTCGAAACTGAGCTCGGTGGTTGCATCACCTGGCAGAGCTCCAAGCTGAGCTCAGGCTGATGCACCTCTCTGCCAGAGCTCGAAGACTGAGCTCGGTGAATGCATCACCTGGCAGAGCTCGAGACTGAGCTCAGGTTGATGCACCTCTCTGCCAGAGCTCGAAGACTGAGCTCGGTGGTTGCATCGCCTGGCAGAGCTCGAAACTTGAGCTCTGGCGGTGCTACCTCTTGGCAGAGGAGGTTGCACCGCCCAGTCTAGCTCGAAGACTGAGCTCTGGGCGGTTGCACCTCTCGGCTGGGGCGGTTGCACCTCCCAGCCTCGCAGCCCTGGCGGTTGCACCTCCTGGCTGGGGCGGTTGCACCTCCCAACCCCACAGCCCAGGCGGTTGCACCTCCTGGCTGGGGCGGTTGCACCTCCTGGTGCAATCAGGGTCCGAATGGTTCACTCCATTCGGCCCACTTTGAATCTTTTCAGGGGCCCAATTGCCCCAAGATTAAGCTAATGGGATCACCTCCCATTTCTAACTTAATCACCGTGCTAACTACGATTAAATCTAAGACAATTTCTGTAGCTTTGCTTCGGTACGTCAATCGCTTCTTCCGGCGAGTTTCCGGCGAACTTCCGTCGATCATCCGATGAACCCTCGGTGATGCTTCTGCGGACTTCCGGCAAACTCCTGGACTTTGCGACGATCCACTTGGCGAGTTCCGACGAGCTTCGCTTGGCAAGCTTCTGGACTTCTCGGATCTGTTCTCGCTGAACCTCCGACGACCGTCCGAACTTCCGTCGAACTCTAGAACTCCCAACGTGATCATGATCTTGACTCCGGCGCAACACTTGCTGCTTGTCTAACTTTCATCGTAGTTAATCCTGCACAACAAAACAAAAACTTCGATCGAGACAATTAGTTCTAAGCAATTAACCAAGTTGTCCGGCATGTCATTGGTCTCTCGACGCTTCGTCCGATTCTTCGGCGCATCGTCCTCTTCTGCAGCCTATTGCCCAATCGGCCAGTTGACTCCGCAACTCCGATATCCTTGGCACAATACCCGCTCTTCTTGGCCCGATGCCCGAGTCCACGGCCCGAAGCCTTCTGTCGATACGTCGACCGATCCACCGGCCCGACGTCCAATCTTCTGACATGTTCCTTCGGCACAACATGATTTTCCTGCTTTAATTGTCTCATCCTGAGAGAAGCATCCTGCGTTACTCAAAACGCAGATTAAATCATAAACATATATCAAGTAGTTTCATCATCAAAATACGAGATTCAACAGTCAAAAGATTGGACGTCGAGCCAAAGGATCGGTCAACGTATTGGCAAAAGGCTTCACGCCATGAGTTCGGGCATCGGGCCTAGAAGAGCGGATATTGCGCTAAGGAGATTGGAGTTGCAGAGGTCAACATGCTGATTGGGCAACTGGTCGCAAAAGAGGACGATGCGCCGAAGGATTGGACGAAGCACCGATGAACCAATGACATGCATAAAACATTTGATTAAACGCTTTGTAATATTTGTCTAGAACAAGTTAGTTTAGGTCGTAATTTGGCTAGTTTAGAATTAACCATTCTAACTCAATTAAGGGCCCATTGGGCCTGAGTTGGGACTATTTTGGGCTAAGTGGAAGGCTCATTCGGTCACCCTAAGTTAGAAGCAACCACCCATGAGTTGAAAAAGTTAAGAGCACACTTTTTCATGCTGTCAAACAGTGGTACCATTAGACTACACGATGGTACCGCCCAATGTCAAGCGATGGTACCACTAGTCTTGGCGATGGTACCACCCAGACACAGTCTCCTTACTATGTCAAGCGATGGTATCACCAGATTGAGCAATGGTACTATCTAGTGTCAATACTACAGGCTATGGTACTGCCCAGCACAAGCGGTGGTACCGCTAGTACCCAGGAAACCCAGGATGAGACCTTTTTTGGCTCTAATTTTGAAGCCATTTGGGGTCTATAAATACCCAAGCTATTCTTGCATGGCAAAGAAAGAATTGAGCATGAAATTGAGTTGAAAAAGGGGGAAAGAATACTTGAGAAAAAATTGGGAAACCCTATTAGGATTTAGGATCACTTCTTCCTAGTATTTAGAAGTTCATCTAAAGGAAGAAGTGAGGTCTAAGAAAGATAGGCTTGTAAGGGTTGTCTCCTAAACCCGTGAAAAGGAGAAAAAGTGTAAAAGGGTAGTTAATCTTCGCCCATTGAAGGAAGATCATTAGTGGATACCGGTGGCCTCAACAAAAGAGGAATCAGGAGTAGATGTAGGTCACAACGACCGAACCACTATAAAAATCTGGTTTGCATTTACTTCTTGCTATTTACCTTTATTGCCAACTTCACTACAATTCTGTATGCTTTCAAGTTAAATGCACATTTCCAATACGAGTTTTTATCGAATGAAAGATTTTCGAACTGATGTTGTTTTTATCCACTGCACTAATCCACAACCCCTACCCCCCACCCCCCACCCCCTCCCCCCCTCTCCTTAGTGTCAACTTGATCCTAACACTTAATGCTTACTTTCATTACTTAGCTGCACTATGCATTGTTCATTTACTTCAAGTTGATATTTTCTCAATACAATTTCTTCATTACGTTTTTATCCACTCAGAAAGATTTGGAATCGTAATCGTAATTTTAATCGCTGCACTAATTCACACCCCTCCCCCCCCCCCCCCCCAAGTGTCGTATTGATCCTAACCATTGAAAGCTTGCTTAGTGCTATTGTAGGAAACCCACTTGGGGAAAGATGATGCAAAATGCTTGGCACTACGCTTTGGTTGTGGCTGGAAGGGTTATATTCAAGCATCGAATGGGACTTTGGGAGAAATTCTTCTTGCTTAGAATTCACTATGTGTGTAAGCCCAAGTAATATCGTCCCACCATTAGTGTATATATGTTATTCTATAATTAGGTTTCTTTTTTCTTTAACTTCTATCGAGTATTTATGCTAGGAACAATATTCTTGTTTGATTGGTGACCTTAATTATATCCTTGAGCCTTCTGAAGAGTGTAATAGTTTTCCTTGTAGACTCAATATGGTTGTTAGATATTTCCGAAACTTAATTTCTTCTACTGGTTTGTTTGACATTGGGAGTGATTCTGTTAACTTTACTTGGTCCAACAATAAAAATGGATTAGCTAAGGTACTTATTAAGCTTGATTAGGTGTTGGCTAATTCTTTCTAACTGTACTTTTTTGATAATTTTGCCATTACCTCTAATCTATCTCGGACCATAACCCCCTTATTATTAAGGTGGTAAATAAAGCTAAGAGGATTTACTCTATTTTATTTCAGCCATTCTAGACCGAATACGGAAAGGTCCACAACCTTATTAATGACCACTAGTCTACTTGCTACACTTCTTATGGTCCGATAATTTTCTTATATTTAATCTAAAGCATTTTAAGTCTATCCTTTCTAATTGGAACTAGAGTTGCCTTGGACAGTTAGAGGGTATTTCTTCTAAGCTTTAGGAGTAGTTTCCGGTGCTTAAGAATAACACAGCCTACATCAGTTTTTCAGAGTTAACAAATCATATTAAAGAAAGGGTTGAATTTTTTCCTAAACTCCGTTCTTATTGCTACTCCTTTGCATTCTCTAAAGGATGCCTAAAGCTATCATGAGGGGTATTGAAAGCACTCTTAGGAGCTTCCTTTGGCAAAATTCTGATTCTACTAATGGCATGCATCTGATTTCATAGAAAATCATCACTAAACCTAAATTGAAAGGGGGCTTAGACATTCATGACCTTAATATTACTAAATCTACTCTTCAAGTACGGTGCATGGGGTTATTTCTAAATTATGTTTCTAACCTTTGGACTAATATAATCATTGCCAAGTATAGTCCTTGTAATCCTTAGGAGTCTCTCCCTTCTTTGTGTTGTAACTAGTCTGGAAGCTTTTTATCAATTCTATGAATAGTTTGGGGTTGGGTTTTTCTCTTGTGATAAAAAATGATGATTCGATTAGTGTTAAATGATAATTGAATTTTTGAGCTACCTATAAAAAACAAGCCTACTTTTGTTAACTCTTTAGTTGATCTTGATGAATACAAAGTTTCATCTTTTATTTCAAATGGGAGATGAGACAATGATCTACTAATCGATTTATTTCATCTAGGTAGATGAAGTCCATACTTGACATGAGCATCTCTTCCTCCTCTAATGATGACCGTTGGTTTTGGAATAATGATCTTAAAGGGTAACTATCAACAGGTTGGCCTATAGATTCTTGCTTCATCCTCCAAACGACCCTTGTAATAACTCAATCCTTTGGAAAACCTTTTGGAATATTCTTACCTTACACTGCACATAAACTTTTTGCATCATAAACTTAGTACTTGAGAAAATTAGCTAGATTTCACATTTGTGCTCCTTTCTTTGCTATTTCTATTTAATTAGACCTAACAATCGGCAGCATATTTTATTTTTGTATCTTACACCCTTCAAGTGTTAGACCTTTTTCGATAAAGCTGCAAGGGAGAGGATAGATCCCTCTCCATGTGAGAACTCTAATTGCCTATGGCCTTTGGATGATATGATTTAGTGTTTAGAAACGTTAGATGCAATCCTTTTACTATTGTTTCGAGAGATGTTGCGTATCTCTATGATAGTTTTTCATTAGACTAGTTTGAAGGGATTTTTAAGGACAGATGCACTATTCAGGAAAAGTGGATAAGAGGATAAGATCGGACGAAAGAGGGACAAAGCTAAATACTGACTGTGCGTTTGAGATTGAGACTGAATTTGAAGATGTTGGATTTATTCTTCGATCCAATGAGGTTGTGGTTCTGATTACTGGGTGCAAGTTTCAAGGGAGAAACTAGTAGGCCAATAAAATTATGAAAGCTATCATTAAATTGGGTGTAACCAAAAAAAACGAACGCTGAATGAATTATATATGTTTTGAATGAAGTGAAAACTTTCATTTATTTTTGATAAATCTCATTATGGATCATTTGATGCCCTCTAGTTTTTTGTAAAGTGAAGTATGTCATTTTGATGACCTCTTACAAGTATGTCATTCTTGTAATAAATTTTTGAAGCAATATATTATTAATTTTCTTGAAAAGAAAAAAATTATTAGTACCGAAAATGACACTAAGAGGGGGGTAAATCAGTGCTTTCATAAAAATGTTAGTTTGAAAACTTTCGTTCCATAAAGTCTGTATCGAAAATAAATTTAACTTAAAATATTCATAAGAGTACTGAGTAAAGTAAATTAGTTTGTAATATGAATGAAGAGCAGAAAGAAAATGCAAACTAACTTTACAGTGGTTCGGTCGTCGCGACTTACGTCTACTCTTGATTCCTCTTCCGTCGAGACCATCGGTGTTCACTACTGATCTTCTTTCAATGGACGAAGTTTAACTACCCTATTATAACTTTTTCTCCTTTTCACAAGCTCAGGAGAGAACCTTTATACCTCTCTTTTACATTAAGACAGACCTCACTCCTTTTTTATACCGGGGAGGGTAAAAATGCAGAATAGATTTCGAAAGAACACCAATAGAATAGTTGTACAGATAGAAAATATCACAGAAGGCAATGAATGAACTCTTGACGAAACTTCGATAAAACGAAATATAGCTCACCACCAAGTTTAAAAATCAAAAGGGATACATAATATCACCACCCTAATGATAATAAACAAGGATACAGAACTGAAAGCAAAAGACTCACCACTCAAGGACACATCCAAGAGATACAGAGTTCGAAAGAGCACTCCAAGAGAGCTTCTGCCAATATCCTCATTTTTCTCAAGTCTTTTCTAAGCCCTAAACCCCAAAATAAATACTAGTGCATGAAACAACCCTTCATGCATAAGAAATTTCGAAATTAATTACTTTACAGCTGCCAACCAACTCCATTAATATATTTTTTTAGCCATGAAGAAAAGCACCATGATATAGCTTTACAACTGCCAACCAACTTCATTAATGTATTCCATTGTGTAGGGAATATGCTGATGAGCTGTCTTATCTGAGTAGGCTGAGTTGAAGATTATGTAGCAATATTGTTGGCTGAAAAAATATCATATTATCAGTATCGTCCATATGAGCATATTGTAGCAAATTAGATACTCCCGTGACAATCTCCCTTGGTTGAAAAAGACTTGTCCTCAAGTTCTTGTTTGTTTCGTCATCATGATTATAAAAAGGACTTAAATCAGCCACATCAAATGTTGGGGATACTCCGTAATCTTTAGGTAGCTCAATCTCATAAGCATTTTTGCCAATTCTCTTAAGCACCTTGAATGGACCATCAGCCTTAGGTTTCAGTTTTCCAAATATTCCCGGTGGAAACCTCTCCTTCCTTAGATGAATCCAAACCAAATCACCTGCATTAAACTCCACAAGTTTTTTGTGTTTATTAGCAGCTTGCATATACCTCTCATTTTGTTTCTCAATGGTTGCTTTCATACCCTCATGTAGCTTCTTTATCTGCTTAGCTCTTTCATCAGCATCTCCACTAAATTGCTTTGTTGTAGAATGAGGGATTAAGTCCAAAGGACCAGCAGGATTAGCACCATAAACTACCTCAAAAGGACTCTTACCAATACTATGATGCATAGAACGATTGTAGGCAAACTCAATTTGTGGAAGAATGACATCCCATTGCTTAATATTCTTGCCAACATAGCTTCTAAGGAAATTTCCTAAGCTTCGGTTTGTTACCTCAATTTGCCCATCGGTTTGTGGATGATGCGAGCTGCTGAAATTCAAAGAAGTACCCAGCTTCCTCCAAAGAGTTCTCCAAATATGACTAACAAATTTTGAATCTCGATCAGACACCATAGTCCTTAAAATATAAATCAGCAATATGAGATGCATCATTTGATTTATTGCATGGAACAAAGTGAGGCATTTTTAAAAATATGTCAACAACAACCATGATAGAATCCTTGTTCCTTTGAGTTCTTGGCAGTCCCAAAATGAAATCAAGACTCACATCCTCCCATGGAGCATTTGGCACTAGCAATGGAGTGTACAAACCAGAATTTTGACTTCTTGTTTTTGCCAAATAACACAATCGGCATTGTTTCACATGTCTATCCACATCTTTGAACATTTTAGGCCAGTAGAAATTTGATTGAACAAGACCTAGAGTCTTGTCCCTACCGAAATGTCCTCCCAAAACACCACCATGAGCTTCAGCTAGAATTACTTGTCTCAAAGAACAAGATGGAACACACAAAGCATTAGCTCGAAAAAGAAAACCATCAAAGATAAAAAATTATTGAAAGGAACCTGATTTACAATTCTGCCATATCGAGCCAAAATCCACATCATTCTTATATAGATCTTTGAATGTTTCAAATCCAACCACTTTGACTTCCATTGCTGATAATAAAGAATGCTTTCTGCTCAATGCGTCAGCAACTACATTTTGAACACTAGATTTATGCTTGATTGTAAAGTTGTAAGATTGTAAAAACTTCACCCAAGCTGCATGCCTCTTGTTTAGCTTGTGCTAGTGATTAATGAACTTTAATGCCTCATGATCAGAATATAGAACAAATAGCTTGGTAAGAAGATATTGACTCCAATGAGACAAAGCTCGATAAATTGCATAAAACTCTTTATCATAAGTAGAGTATTTCTTTCTCGTATCATTCAGCTTTTCACTAAAAAATGCAATGGGCCTTCCGTCTTGACTCAAAACAGCACCAATTCCCACATTAGATGCATCACATTCAACTTCAAACACATTATCAAAATTTGGTAGAACTAAGATAGGAGCTTCAGTAACCTTTCTTTTCAAAAGCTCAAAAGCATCGTTAGCCTCACTAGTCCATTCGGTGATTGGAGCGACAATAGAGCTGAAACCCTTGATAAATCTTTTGTAAAATGAAGTTAAGCCATGGAAACTCCTCACATCATGCAACAAAGCAGGTGTTCGCCAACTGAGAATAGCCTCTACCTTACTTTGATCCATCATGATTCCATCTTTTGAAACAACATACCCCTAGAAACACCACACTAGAAGTAAAGAAATCACACTTCTTTATATTAGCATAAAGCTTTTGATGCCTCAAAATAAGAAAGATCTCTTTCAGATGATTCATATGCTCCTCTTCGCTCTTGCTGTACACCAATATATCGTCAAAATAAACTACAATAAATATTCCAATGCATGGCTTAAGTATGTGATTCATAAATCTCATGAAGGTGCTAGGAGCATTAGATAGCCCAAATGGCATAACCAACCATTCATATAAGCCTTCTCTAGTTTTAAATGCTATTTTCCACTCATCTCCGGGCCTCATTCTTATTTTGTGATAGCCACTCCTCAAATCAATTTTTGAGAAAATATAAGCACCACACAATTGATCAATTAAATCATCTAACCTTGGAATAGGAAAGCGATAGTCCACTGTGATTTTGTTGATGGTGCGACTGTCCACGCACATTCTCCATGAACCATCCTTCTTAGGCACTAACAAGGCTGGAACCGCACAAGGACTCATGCTCTCTTGGATTAACCCTTTTTTCACCAATTCATCAACTTGCCTTTGAAGTTCTTCATGCTCCTTGGGACTCATTCTATATACTACCTTATTAGGTAGAACAGCCCCCGGAATAAGATCAATGTGATGCTGGATATCTCTCAAGGGTGGAAGGCCATGTGGAATCTCTTCTGGTATAACATCTTCAAACTCTTCTAAGATTTGTTTCATGATTTCTAGTGTCTCCTTGTGTTGTTCATTTTCTTCTACTACTAGTAGAGTCATAACATGACTACCCTTGTCTAATTCATCTTTGCATTCACCATAGGACATAAAAGCGCTAACTTTCTTTTTTGGTGCACTGATTTCGGATGGTTGTAATGGAGCTAAAATAATCTTCTTTTCATTCACCTTGAAAGAATAAGTATGTTTGTAGCCGTCATACAACACCCTTCTATCATAATGCCAAGGTCTTCCCAACAGCAAATGACAAGCATCCATAGGAGCAACATCACACCATACTTCATCTTTATAATACTTGCCAATAGAAAATGAAACTAAACATCTTTTAGTTACATTGATGTCATTTCCTTTTTGCAGCCAACATAACTGGTATGGATGTGGATGAGGGATGGTATTCAACTTTAGCTTCTGCACCATCTCCAAAGATACCACATTCTCAAAGCTGCCGTTGTCGATGATCACCAAGCACACTTTGCCAAGAGAAGTGCATTTAGTGTGAAACACATATTTTCTCACCCAACTTTCATCGTCGGCCACATATGACACTTGTAAACTACATTGCAATACAATAGACAAACCATGATCAGCATAAGTAATCTCTTCCTCATCATCATCGTATTTTGGTTCGTCATCAGCTTCATCTTCTCCTCCATCACTATGATCTTCAACCAAAGTTATAATCCTCCTATTTGGACAATCTGAAGCAATATGCCCAAAACCATGACATTTGAAGCATTTTCGGCCAGTTGGGGTAGAAGAATTAGGTGTTTTTTTGCTGCCAGCAGATTCTTCACCCTTTTCTTGCATCATTGATATCACCTTGCTTTGGACAATAGGCTTAAAACTTCCTCTTTTTGTGTAGCCTTCTTTTGAGCCATACCGAAAACTCTTTTCAAACTTCTATTGCTTTTCAACTTTTAATGCCAGCTTGCTCACATCATTTAAAGACCAATATGGCTGTAGCTGAACAACTTTAGCAATCTCATACTTCAGACCTCCCAAGTATCTTGCAATTGTTTGCTCTTCCGGTTCCATAAGTTCTCCTTTTAACATCAAATTATCAAATTCTGCAGAATACTCCTCCACACTAAGATCTTTTTGCTTGAAATCATGTATTTTGAGAAAGATCTCTTGCCTTTAATTATGAGGTAAATATTTTCTCTTTAGCTCCCTTTTCATTTTCTCCCATGTAACGATCTTACTCTTCCCCTCACGTTCTCTTTGTTTCTTCAGATTTTCCCACCAAAAAGATGCATTCCGCTTGAGTTTGAGTGCCATAAGTTTGACCTTCTTTTGTTCTGGTGGTTCATGAAAATCAAAAATTCTTTCTACTGTGTTAAGCCAATCGATAAAGTCATCAACATCTATTTTACCTTCAAATTCTGGAATATCTAATCTGGGGTTATATTTATTCGGTCACTCATCTTGGGCTCCATTTCTTCTCCGACATCTTCTCGACTCCCTTGAAAGAGGTGTATCATCATCAGAAGTAAACTCTCGAGCTTCATTTTCATGTTGGTTATGTCTACTTTGAAGTTCGTCGATTATCTCATTTTTTTCTTGTAGGCTACGCAGCAATTTTCATAGCTGCAGCCTCAACGACTCAGCATCATCTTCGTGGTCGCTACCTTCACCAACTACATCTTTTCCATTCCGCCTTGCCATGATCTCTAGCCTTTAGCTCTAATACTAAACTGATACCGGGGAGGGTAAAAATGCAGAATAGATTTTGAAAGAATACCAATAGAATAGTTGTACAGATAGAAAATATCACAGAAGGCAATGAACGAACTCTTGACGAAACTTCGGTAAAACGAAATATAGCTCACCACCAAGTTTAAAAATCAAAAGGGATACAGAAGATCACCACCCTAATGATAATAAACAAGGATACATAACTGAAAGCAAAAGACTCACCACTCAAGGACATATCCAAGAGATACAGAGTTCTAAAGAGCACTCAAAGAGAGCTTCTGCCAATATCCTCAGTTTTCTCAAGTCTTTTCTAAGCCCTAAACCCCAAAATAAATACTAGTGCATGAAACAACCCTTCATGCATACGAAATTTTGAAATTAATTGCTTTACACCTGCCAACCAACTCCATTAATGTATTCCTTAGCCATGAAGAAAAGCACTATGATACAGCTTTACAGTTGCCAACCAACTCCATTAATGTATTCCTTTGTGCAGGGAATATGCTGATGAGCTGTCTTATCTGAGTAGGCTGAGTTGAAGATTATGTAGCAATATTGTTGGCTGAAAAAAATATCATATTATCACTATGGTCCATATGAGCAGATTATAGCAAATTAGACACTCCCGTGTCACTTTTAGAAGAACTTCTAAACATAGGAGGAAGAGACTCTAAACTTTAAACAGATTATAACTCTTTTTTTCATAAGAATTTTTCCCCCTTTCTACTCTTCTTTTTGCTTACCCAAGTAAGAATTAGTGAGATATTTATAGACCCTAAATGACTTAAAAAATTAGAGCCAAAATTCAAATATCAAAGATTTTGGGGTACTAACTATTGGGAAATCTTGGGGGCGACATCACATGCGCAGCGGAAGAATAAGAAAATAAAATCCCCGATTCCCAAAGAGATGTTCGTCGTCGTGCGAAGATTGGTGCGCAAAATCCGCGAAACTTTAAACTACATATAGAGTAGATTGTGTTACCTAGGGAGATCGTATATTCCCTATTTCCTTGCAGATCTTTAGGAGAGGGTGAAGGAGGTCAAGCGTCCTCCTCTCTAGCGGTGATCCACACAGTAGGGCTGTGACGACGCTCCTCAAAACTCCAGGCCTACTCTAAGGTAGAGAGGGAGAGGAGAATAGGAGAGGCAAGCAAAGGCTCTAGCCTATGAGGCTCTGAATCCCTCCTATTTATAGAGGTCCCCTATCAAACCCTAATGGGTCCTCCCCTAGTGGGTATTGGATTTACATCCAATAAGATAAGGGCTCCGTCGGATATCTCATATCTGAACCTCTACTCATTGCAATGCCTACCATATGTGTGTGACCCTCTAGGCCCAATATCGAGCTGGCCGTGAGTCATACCTATCAGAACTCCTTCTAACTTAGTGAATTATTATCTCTATAATAATTCACTTGACTCATCGACTACGGACGTACTATGCCACTACGCCATAGTCCCCAAACAATACAGGGGAATCCAATCCATTGGACTTGTCTATCCTCAGTTACCGTGTACCTATAATCCCTCATCCATCTAATATCCCAGAGACCGTATATCGAGCATGGTGTTGTCAGACCCATATGGTTTCTACTCGAGTCTCGCTCTAATCGGATTCTTCCGGAGAACTCTTTCTCTCTCAACCCAAATGACCCTGACCAGGGATTTGTCTAAGCAAGAACACATGGAACATTCCTCTCATGATGCCGAGAGTAGATGATCCTCTATCGACACTCAATAGCCCTCGTAAGATCGACTACCACTCCCAATGACCAGTTGTACTAGATCTGGGATAGCCAAACCTATAAGTATGGTATCAAAGAGTGGAGCACTCATACAGGACATCCTTGGAGTCTCAAGTCTAAGGACCAGATACACCACTAGGACTATGGAATCGTTGTTTGACAATAAGGCATCATCAACCATCCAGCATTCCGTAAGCGGATCAATCAGTGAACTCATTCTCCAATGAGCACCTATACTATATCCCTAGTGTCCCTACATGAGCAGCTATGAGACCAGCTGCATCCATCATATGGACGGGTATATAGCACACCAGTCTGTATGGTCATCACGATGTCCCTCTCGAGTAACCTATGACCGGGATTATTTAGCATATGTGTTTAAAGGTGAATCGATCTCATCACGATCTGATTCCCATTACACAAATCCAAGGACATCACAATATATATATGCATATATGCAATAGTTATAAAGTGATATATGCCAAAATATAATAAGCAAAAGGATTCTGTATCAAGTCACACGTGCCATCACTCACGTGATTGGCTTATTGGGCATCTATGACTAGCAATCTCCCACTTGACCTAAAGCTAATCACCTATGTGTCTGATCCCTATCAGACCCCTATGACGCTCAAAGACAATCTGAGACAACGGCTTTGTTAGTGGATCTGCAATATTTTCTTCGGATGGAACTCTTTCCACTACTACATCTCCTCGGGTTATGATCTCTTTGATAAGCTGGAACCTCCTCAGAACACTTCTGATGAGACCCAGGTTCCCTTATTTGAGTAATCGCCCCATAGTTGTCGCAATATAAGGAAGTCGGCTCCTTACTACTCGGCACAACTCCTAAATCAGTGATGAACTTCTTCACCCAAACTCCCTCCTTTGCTGCATCTGATGCAGCAATGTACTCTGCCTCTATGATCGAGTCAACAATAGTATCTTGCTTGGAACTCTTCTAGCACACTGCTCCTCCATTCAAGGTATACACATACCTTGAATTCGACTTGCTATCATCGACATCAGACTGAAAACTTGAGTCTGTGTAACCTTCAACCTTAAGGCTATTACCTCCATATACTAGTAAACGATGCTTAGTCCTTCTCAAGTACTTAAGGATATACTTTACTGCTTTTCAGTACTCCAAGCCTGGATCCGCCTGATACCTGCTCGTGATACTCAGAGTATGCGCTATATCAGACCTAGTACATAGCATGGTATATATGATAGACCCTATTGTTGAGGCATAAGGTATCATATCCATGTTCGCCCTTTCTTCTGGAGTCTTTGGGGACATACTCGTAGAAAACGATATCCCATGTCTTATCGGTATAAGACCTCTCTTGGACTGGGACAAGCCAAGCATCCTTTTGGATCTATCTCTATAGATTCAAATCCCCAAGATATAGGATGCTTCCCTTAAGTCCTTCATGGAGAAGTGTCTAGATAACCAAGCCTTTACCGTGGATAGCATTCCTACGTCATTCCCAATGATCAGGATGTCATCCAAATATAACACCAAAAAGGTGATAGCACTCCCACTTACCTTCCTGTATACACAAGGCTCATCTTTGTTCTTAACGAAGTCATAAGATCTGATTGCTTCATCAAATCTTATGTTCCAACTTCGGGAAGCTTGCTTTAGCCCATAAATGGATCTAAGCAACCTACACACCTTATCTGGGTAGTTCTTGGACGCGAATCCCTCAGGTTGCATCATATACACCTCCTCCTTGATGTTCCCATTGACGAATGCAGTTTTCACATCCATCTGTCATATCTCATAATCATAGCATGCTACAATAGCCAATAGAATTATGATGGATTTTAGCATTACTACGGGTGAGAAGGTTTCATCGTAGTCAACACCTTGCCTTTGATGATATCACTTAGCCACTAGCCTTGCTTTATAGGTCTCTACCTTTCCATCTACTCCGATCTTTTTCTTAAAGATCCACTTGCAACCGATGGGTACAACACCTTTGGGCGCATCAACTAGGTTCCAAAACTTATTGGAGTACATAGAATCCATCTCAAAATTCATGGCTTCTTGCCACTTCCCGGAGTCTATACTCATAATAGCCTCCTCGTAGGTCTGAGGATCAATATCCTCAACATTCTCTCCTCTAATATGTCCCACATATCTCTTAGGAGGATGAGATACTCTATTAAACCTACGTAAAGTTGAAACTTGTGTATTAGGTACTTGAACATACTCGGGTTGTAGAGTGGTGCTTGAGCTTGGTTCTCCAACCTCGCTCAACTCTATCATTCTCCCACTGTCTCCGCCAAGAATGTGTTCCTTCTCAAGAAACACTACTCTCTTAGCTACAAAGACCTTTTGGTCCTCGAGATGATAGAAATAATACCCATAAGTTTCCTTGGGGTATCCCACAAATTTGCATCGCTCTGTCCTTGATTCTAACTTATCGGGGTTGTATCTTTTAACGTGGGCAGGGCAACCCCAAATTTTAACAACCTTAAGATCAGGCTTCTTCCCTTTCCATATCTCATATGGTGTAGACACTACCGACTTAGTTGGAACTCTGTTCAGAAGGTAAGCTGCGGTCTCTAGGGCATATCCCTAGAATGAGATGGGTAGGTCAGCGAAACTCATCATGGACCGTACCATATCTAATAGCATACGATTCCTCCTTCCAGAGAAACCATTAAGCTGAGGTGTATAAGGAGGTGTCCATTGGGATAATATCTCATGGTCCTTGAGGAACTGATTAAACTCTATACTTAAGTACTAACCTCCTCGATCTGATCGAAGAGTTTTGATACTCTTTCCAGTCTAGTTCTCTACCTCATTCTTATACTCTCCGAATTTCTCAAAAGCCTCGGACTTGTACTTCATTAAGTACACATATCCATACCTTGAGAAATCATCAGTAAAGGTAATGAAGTAGGAGTAACCACCAATGGCATGAGTTAACATGGGTCCACATACATCACTATGTATTAGTTCCAACAGCTCAGTGGCTCTCTCTCCAGTTCCACTAAATTGAGAGTTGGTCAGTTTTCCACGAAGGCAAGGCTCGCAAGTTACATATGACACATAGTCGAATGGATCTAGATATCCATCATTTAGCAACTTTTGAATCCTTCTTTCATGGATGTGACCTAGCCTACAATGCCATAGGTATGCACTGTTCATCTCATCTCGTTTCCTCTTGGACACATTTACATTCATGATATGTGGAGTAGTGTCTAGCATAAACAAACCTTTATGCAATATTCCTCTCACCAATCTCCCCTCAGCTTTGCTAGAATTTATAATAAATTGTAGAAGTGATCAGCAATACTGGTATCCAATACCAATGCACTATCACAAAAATCTGACAATTGGAGATTGATTATGAATGTACCTGAAGCTTCTCCAAGCTTCTATTTCGCCCTCTCTGCAAGGTACTATTCGCTATTCCTCTTCTAGTGCCCATCTTTGCCACAGTGGAAGCACTGGACTTTGTCCTTTGCTGGGTCTTTCTTAGCAACCTTTGCTTTACCTGGTCTGCCCTTGCCCTTTCCCTTCTTAAGGGACCTTTCTGCTTTCCCTTTCTTTCTGGTCTCACCAGAGTAGAGAATTGGCTTCTCTTTCTTAATAGTACTCTCTGCCTCCCTCAACATATTGAGGAGCTCTAGGAGAGTCATCTCAAGCTTGTTCATATTAAAATTCATTATGAACTGTGAAAAGGAATCTACTAGGGTCTAAAGCACAATGTCCACACACAAGTTATCCTCTAGGACCATTCCTAGACCTATGAGTTTCTCTATCCACTCAATCATCTTTAGGACATGGTTCTGAACTGATGTCCCCTCAGTCATCCTAGCGCGGAAGAGGCTCTTGGATATCTCATATCGCTGAGTCCTTCCCTGTTCCTCAAACAATTTACGGACATGTAGGAGAATGGATCTGGTATCCATCTTTTCAGGTTGTCTCTGTAACTCAGGAGTCATAGAGCCCAACATATAGCACTGAGCAAGAGTGGAGTCATCAATGTACTTCACGTAGCGAGCAATCTCATCCTCGCTTACCCCTTCTTCGGGCGTAGGCATCACTGTATCAAGGACGTACACGATTTTCTCCGCCGTGAGAACAATTCTTAAGTTACGAAGCCAATCTGTATAATTTGGACTAGTGAGGTGGTTGACATCAAGTATGCCACGTAAGGGAATTGAAAGTGACATTTTCTAAAAATAAAGATGCAGCAAAAATGAAGAACATGCGGATTTTGTAAGAAATAAACTATCAAGATATGGACTTCTATCTTAATATGCTCCCACTATTTTACTAACAAGTCACGTGACACCCTCAGCACATGAAACGTAAGTCTCCGGCAAACTTCTAGTGGGGATCAAGATCCAATCAGCGTTTTAGTGTAACCTCGAGGGACTCGACCAATCACACTAAGCCTAAAAGGTAGGCAACTCTTGCCGATCACAACTCCTTGTGATTCCCGTCCTGTTCGGCTTCCGAATCACCATGGTCTCGAGGGACTCGACCAACCATGATGCTCGGTTAAGTCAACACCTTCGTTACAAGATGAGTCTGATTTGATGATATACCCTCGAGGGACTCGACCAAGCATACTATGCCCTCAGGTCACCGATGACATCTCTATGTCGTAAGTAAGATAACAAATCGTGATATAGGTGAGTCTCGAGGGACTCGACCAACTGAACCTACATTGGGAATCAGTTCCTACTTATAACGATGGAAGGCCACGTGGGTCAATCTAATTGCCTCACGTTTACCGACTTAATATTATCGAGAGAGATGTTTCTATGATTTGGTCTCCTAATATGACATGTAACATATATACATATTTAATATATATCTACATCGCATGCAAATGTATATAGATATCTAGTATGTGTATAAGCAATTACACCAGATGATCATGGACCACAACCTAATATGATTAGGCCCGAGCCAGTAGGCCTAATCACTCACATCAAGATCTATGTGTGCAACGGTGCATCTCCATGCCCTGTATTCGTCCATCTCGTCCTCGTTGGTTCCGTCGATATCTTGATGCATCTTCATGCATCGCGATCGTCCGTCTCGTGGGTCTCGCTATTGCATCCACGCTCCCGCTGCGCCTCCTCATGTGATTACAACTTAATCATAGTCACGCAGGCCCGACAATAAACGAGAAATATAATGGAGGCTCGCAGACCTCAATAATAATAATCACAAGTACACACATCACACGGTCCATGATCATCTGTCCACATATCATACATCACATGTATAAATAATCATCATCATGTAGGACTACTAGATAATGATAAAAAATAATAATCAACTAAACCTTTTAATTAATTTATATTTTATGAAATCAAAGACATACAGGGAATTTCTGAATTCATAGGGGTGTTTTCATAATTTGGACAAAAGACAGAAACTGGAATTTCTCAAATTTCGAGGGGCAAAACTATCTTTTGCCCAAAAAACACAAATGCCCCACTCCCCTTTGCTGTTGCCGCCACCGCCACCTTGCTGGCGGCGGCCTGTGCAGCGGGGCGGGGGCACCGCCCTTGTAGGTCGGCGCCACCGTGGGTTGGCGCCCCTACGGGTGGCGCTGCCCCCGTGAGGGCGGTGCCCGCGGGTGCAGTGGCCCGTCGGGCAGCCACCCTTGCAGGGGTGTTTGCCCGCAGGAGCAATGGTCGCAAGCGTCGTTGCCTTGTGGCGCCTCAGCCAGTAGGCGCTGCGACTCGCCCCGCGGTGCCTCTGCCCGCAGGTCCAGCACCGGCAGGCATCACCCTTGCGCGCGGGCATAGTGCCCACACGTAGGTGGCAGCCTTGCTTGTAGCCTTGCCTGCCGGTGCCGTGCGGCAACGACCGCGGGTGGGGCACCCTCAGGCTGCCAGCCCCACTAGCTGCTGTAGGCGCAGCCCCTTCTCTGCCTGCCTTCGGTTGCGCTGCACGCACGTAGTTCGAGGGCAACAACTGTTATTGTCCTTCCTTGTTTTTGCACCAAAATTCTTCCTAAACACAACACACGCAGTTCAAAACCAATCATTCGCACGAACAACCTGGCTTTGATACCACTGTTGGAAAATCTTGGGGGTAACATCACATGCGCAACGGAAGAACAAGAAAACAAAATCCTCGATTCCCAAATAGATGTTCGTC
The DNA here is from genome assembly GCF_036884655.1 of Musa acuminata AAA Group. Lineage (NCBI taxonomy): Eukaryota > Viridiplantae > Streptophyta > Magnoliopsida > Zingiberales > Musaceae > Musa > Musa acuminata. Next base: position 17,521,693 of record NC_088333.1, read on the forward strand.
ATCGTACGAAGATTGGTGCGCAAAATCCGCGAAACTTAAAACTGCGTATAGAGTAGATTGTGTTACCTAGGGAGATCGTATATCCTTATTTCCTCGCAGATCTTTAGGAGAGGGTGAATGAGGTCAAGCGTCTTCCTCTCTAGTAGTGATCCACACAGCAGGGCTGTGACGACGCTCCTCAAAACTCTAGGCCTACTCTGAGCTGGAGAGGGGGAGGAGAATAGGAGAGGCAAGCAAAGGCTCTAGCCTATGAGGCTCTGAATCCCTCCTATTTATAGAGGTCCCCTATCAAACCCTAATGGGTCCTCCCCTAGTGGGTATTGGATCTACATCCAATAAGACAAGGGCTTTGTCGGATATCTCATATCCGAACCTCTACTCATCGCAATGCCTACCATATGTATATGACCCTCTAGGCCCAATATCGAGCTGGTCGTGAGTCATACCTCTCAGAACTCCTTCTAACTCAGTGAATATTTATCTCTGTAATAATTCACTTGACTCATCGACTACAAACGTACTAGGCCACTACGCCGTAGTCCCCAGACGATATAGGGGAATCTAATCCATTGAACCTGTCTATCCTCAATTACCGTGTACCTATAGTCCCTCATCCATCTAATATCCCAGAGACCGTATATCGAGCATGGTGCTGTCAGACCCATACGGTTTCTACTCGAATCTCGCTCTAATCGGATTCTTCCGGAGAACTCTTGCTCTCTCAACCCGAATGACCCTGGCTAGAGATTTGTCTGAGCAAGAACACATGGGGATGATCCTCTATCGACACTCAATAGCTCTCGTAAGGTCGACTACCACTCCTAATGACCAGCTGTACTAGATCTAGGACAGCCAAACCTATAAGTCTGGTATCAAAGAGTGGAGCACTCATACAGGACATCCTTGGAGTCTCAAGTTTAAGGACCAGATACACCACTAGGACTATGGAATCGTTGTCTGACAATAAGGCATCATCAACCATCCAACATTCCGTAAGTGGATCAATCAGTGAACTCATTCTCCAATGAGCACCTCTACTGTAACCCTAGTGTCCCTACACGAGCAGTTATGAGACCAACTGCATCCAGAATATGGACGGGTATACAGTACACTAGTCTGTCCGGTTATCACGATATCCCTCTCGAGTAACCTATGATCGGGATTATTTAGGATATGCGTTTAAAGGTGAATTGATCTCATTATCGTGATCTCATCACAATCCAATTCCCATTACACAAATCCAAGGACATCACAATATATATATATGCGTATATGCAATAGTTATAAAGTGATATATGCCAAAATATAATAAGCAAAAAGATTCTGTATCAAGTCACACGTGTCATCACTCGCGTGATTGGCTTGTTGGGCACTTATGACTAGCACTAACGATACCACCGCCTACAACACTAGACGGTACCATCACATAGTTTGTGTAGTACCACTGCCTGACATAGTCTAGGAGGCTATGTCTGGGCGGCACTACCACTTGACACTAGTATTACCATCGTTGGGTCTTTTGGAAGAAGTACATTTCATACTTTTCCTGCTCACAAGCGGTTCCACCACCTATTATGGTGGTACCACCACTTGACCCATTTATGGATCACTAAATGGGCCTCCCAATAAGCCCAACTCAACCCCAGATCAAGCCCAATAGACTCCTAATTGAGATAACATAGTTACACTCAAAAGTAACTCAATTACAACCTAACCTATTTTGATCAAGACACGACCGATTACAAACACTAATCTTATGTTGTCCAACATGTCATTGGTTCATTCGGTGCTTCGTCCAAACCTTCAGTGCATTGTCTTCTCCTTTGGCGTATTGCCCGACCATCGGCATGTTGATCTCCCATAATATCCGATCTCCTTGGCGCAATATCCGATCCTTCTGACTCGATGCCCGAACTTATGGCACAAAGTCCTTCTACTGACATGTCGACCAGTCCTTCGGACCAACGTCCAATCTTCTGACATGATGCCCTCCAGCCCAACATTTGATTCTCCTACTTCTATCAATTTATCTTTCTATGATCGAAGTTAGTCCTCGATCGCTCAAACGCTGATTAGATCATAACTTTATTAATTGATTTCATCATCAAAATCTGAGATTCCACAATCTCTCCCTTTTTTATGATGACAATCAATTGATGATGAAGTTTAAACTAAACTCCCCCTATCTCTATACTATATTGAAATAAACTTTGAATGCAGAAAATCATTACATGCATCATGAGTATTGAAACAACCAATTGATCACATCTTTGCATGCATTATACCAAATCATCATGCATATTTTCAAAATATAAAATCATTATTCCTTTGGGTATAATATGCATGATACCAAAACATTAACATTTTCAAACCATTCATCATTAATTCTCCCCCTTTGTCATTAACAAAAAGGAGAAAAGTGCAACTAGCTAGGTTTTGAAACATGCAAGTTTAACATCACTTTAGAACATACAAGTTAGCAAGTCTTATAGATGTGAAAGTTAACAATATTTAATTCTACTTGAAACGTGCAATTTAGTAATTCTTGCTTCTCTTTTGAGATGCCTAAATTTGTAAGTTTTGCTTTTTTAAGATGTGTAAGCTAGCAATTCTTGCTTCTCTTTTAATATGTGCAAGCTAGCAATTCTTGCTTATTCTTGAAGTACATAAGCTAGCAATTTTTTCTCCCCATTTGTTATTGTCAAAAAGAAGGGAATAATATAATTTTATAATTTTTTTTCCTTTACATCAATTTTTAAATCATGACAAATATTAATAATAAAGATAAATTTACATCAAGATCAATTTAATGATGGGGTATAGATATCATAAGCATAAAGGAGTCATATGAAATAACCAAATCTCAAGTTGTGAATATCGAAAGATCATGACTCATTTTGATAAGTCTCCTCTTTAGTAAATAGCAAAAAAACATAGGAGATCAAATAGTAAAATATCTTGATTCATGCATAAGAAATCTCAAGTCATCAAGATGAGAGATTTGGATAAAACTCATTCAAATTCAATTCATCAACTTATCAAAATCACTTTCATAGTTCAAGTGATTCATAAAAAATATATATAAATAGATTCATTAATCTCTTATTGAAAAACTCAACAAGCTTTAGGGATATAGACATTTTTAAGAAAAATACATTCTCCTTTTTTTATTTTAATTTGATTGATTTCATACAAGTATGTCCTTTTCTTTTATGCTAAATCCATGCATCATCGATTAAAACCGAAAAATAAGTTTTGTCATGACAAAGATCAATAGTATATAACACATAAAAAAAATCCTCAATTAAATAATTCCAATGTCAATATTATTATTATTTCGACTAGTGAGCTTTATGAAGTGTGTTAGATTTTTGGTCATATGCCTTGAGCATCCATTATCAAGATATTAATTTTTTGCTCCTAGCTTTCGATTGTAGACATGTTTACAAGAAAGATAGGTTTATTCTATGTACTCATTTAACTTTGGGTCTCTCATAATTAGATCTATCTATCTTGATTTTTGACATTAAGTCATTCATGGTTCCTTTAAGAACTCAAAATAATTTATATTAGACATAATTTTTAAATAAGCATTTATAAGCAAAATGACCACATCTACCACAAAAATTACACTTAATTTTATGAATAACATACAATGTGGGTCCTTCGACAAATATAGTTGGCTTTTGTTAAGTGTTATTCACAAAATCAATTTCTTTCTTTTTACGTATATTATATTTATTAGCAAGAATCATGTTTAATGATTTGGTACTAATTTTAATTTTTTTTAATATTTGTTGTAATAACAAAATTTTCTTTTTGTATGAATCTAATTCTTCACATTGAATACAAGAGGTTAACATACAATTATCATGCTCATTTTTTAATTTTTCAAATTTACTAGAGAGAGAAGCATGATCCTTTTTTAACAATTTATATTTTTTACTAACTAATTAAATTCATCACATAAATTATTGAATGCATCAAGTAATTCATTGTAAGGTAAAGACATTTCGGGTGAGTCACATACCTCATCGTCGAAAGCCAGTAAAGCGTAGTCCGCTACCTCGCCTTTATTGGTTTGCTCATCATCTTCGAATACACTTGATTCGTCCCAAGTCATAATGAATGCTTTCTTCTTTTGATGTATGAATATCTTCTTCTTCAGTTGTAGATATTCGCTTTTGAAGTGCCCCAGCCTTTTGCATTCATAGCAAGTTATTATATCATTTTTAAGTTCATATTTATTCTTAGTTTCTTGTTTTATAATTTTTTTAAATTTGCTTGTGAGGAGTTTAAAGTCATCATCATCACTTGAGCTTTCGCTCGAGTGGTGTTCTTTTGTTCTAAGTGTCAAATCCTTCTTGTTCTTTGGAAGATTATTCTTATGTTCATTATATGCTATACAAGTCATTTCACAGGTCATTAATGACCCTATGAGTTCTTTAAGAGGAAAATAGTTCAAATACTTTGCTTCTTGAATAGCACTTACTTTTGGATCTCAATTTTTAGGAAGAAATCGTAAAATTTTATTAACAAGTTCAAGATTTGAAAAACTTTTACTAAGTGCTTTCAAACCATTGATGACATTCATAAAATAAGTGTACATGTCACAAATGGTTTTGTTTTATTTTATTCAAAACTATTAGGATTAAGAACAGCACTAAGAGGGCGGGGGGGTGAATTAGTGTAGCAAATAAAAACGATAAATTTAATCAATTTCAAAAAATTTCATACGATGAAACTCTTAGTTCGACGAAAACCGTATTGAAATGTCGTTTGACTCGAATAAGTTTTTAAGTGACTAGAGAAGAGGGGATTGGATAGTTTACAATAAAGTAAAGTGAAATGCAGCAAAAGTAAAGTATGCACCAAGAAAAGAACACGCCAATTTTATAGTGGTTTAGTCGTTTGACTTACGTCCACTCCCGATTCGTCCTCCATCGAGATCACCGACATCCACTAATGGTCTTCCTTCAATAGGCGAAGACCAACTATCTCTTTACAATGGTTTCTCCTTTTTACGGGTTTAGGAGACAACCCTTATAAGCCTCACACCTCTTTTTGGATGATTGCAAAACTAAAAAGAGAGAGGAGGTAGACTCTTTGCACTTTTATAACACTTTTATACCCCAACACTTAAAAAAATTTTCACACTTTGATTACCCTTTCATGCAGAAAAGGTGGGATATTTATAGGCCCAAATGACTTCAAAATTGGAGCCAAAAAGTATCTCATCCCAAGTTTCTGGGGTACTGGCGGTACCACCGCCTACAGCACTAACACTAGGTGGCACCACCGCCTAGTCCGATAGTACTATTGCCTGACAAAGCCTCGAAGACTGAGCTCTAGTGGTACCACCGCTTGATAGAGTGGTACCATTGCTTGGTAGTAATAACTACCGGTAGTACCACCACCTAGTTTAGGCGGTACCACCACCCAAGCCTCTTGGAGACTGATCTCTAGGTGGTTCCACCACCCCAGTCTAGCGGTGCCACCCCTAAACAGGGTTCAGCAACTTGGTTTGGCCTTAAATCCAGCCCAAACCAATCCAATTACGGGTTTAGTTGGCCCTTAACATGTTTAATAGGATTACCTCCTAAATATAAGCATAATTATGTGCTAACTATAATTTTTAAGGCATACACTAAACAAAACAAGTATAGTAAGTCTAGGTTTCTTCCGTTGAGTTTCTGGCGATCTTTGGCGGACTTTCGACGATCTCTCAACAATCTTCCAATGGACTCCCGGCAAGCTCCTGGACTTCATGATGATCTTCTTAGTGAGTTCTGATGAGCTTCTTGGCCAATTCCGACAGCACTTCTGATGAACCTCCAGACTCCTGATGAACTCTCGAACTCCTAACGAATTCTCGATCTTGACTCTGGCACTTTATTTTGCTTTATGCCTTGATCGCTATCGTAGTTAATCATACACACTTTTCTCAACATATAGATTAGATTGAATAATCTACCAATTAATTTCATCATCAAAATCCGAGATACAATAATCTCCCTCTTTTTTATGATGACAATCAATTGATGACGGAGTTAACCTTAACTCCCCCTATCTATATGTCATACTTGAGAAAAGACACTCTTGAATTCAAGGCCTTTTGAATTCAAGCATCAAATCGATAAGTTATATGCATTTAACTTATTGACATGCATATAATGATACTAATCATGATTTATCATTTCAAAATACGATACCATGTATTTATCACAATAAAAATGATGTTAAGGCATGACATACATTTTCAAGTCCAATATCGAATAATGATAGACAATCATCATTTTGAAGTATGATACTAATTTCAAATATGAAATTTAGCAAGATTCAAATTTCAAGCTTGATAAAAGATAACAATTCATCAATCCGAGGCATGATACCAATTGTAAATACAAAATTAAGCATGATAAGTACGATACCTCATCATAATGATATGAAATCAAGCATGATTTTAAGAATGAAATATTTTTAAGTATCCATGTCATATTATGATGTGTTTCAAGCATTCATGATACATTTCAAGTATCTACATACGATGCATATGACATTTTGATATTTCTCAAATATCTGTGATGCATTTGACAATATCGATTATATTTCAAGCATTTATAAAACATTCAAGCATTTACGATATGATACATTTTTCACATTATTTCAAACATTCATAATGCCAATTTGTCATCAATTTACCATATTTCTCCCCCTTTGTCATCAACAAAAAAGAAATGGGCAATCGTCTCAAGCAAAATTTGACTTATTATGATAGGATTCTTCTTGAAAGGAAAAGAGAAGGAAAGATTCATGAATAGTGCATTTATTAAGAAGAATCAAAATATTGAAAGTTCATGAATATCCATCAATAAAATCCGTTTATCATTAAAAATTCATAAGAGTGAAATCCATGAGAGATGTATTTGTCAATAAAATCCATGAGTGAAGGGACTAAGTGTATCAAAAATTATTAAGTGATGGAGCAAGGGTATGAAGTAAATTTGATACCAAGTAAATTGAAATTTCGGATTTCATGAAAGCTTTATTTATAAAATAAAATAAATTCATGAAAGCTTTATTTACAAAAAATCGAGAAAGTTCGGAAAAGATATACAACAAGCTCATGCATTCGGATAGTTTAACATCCTTGACTCTCTTCTAATGAACTCAAATTATTCTTCATTTAAAGGTTTTGTAAAGATATTGGCTAATTGATGTTTTGTATTAATAAACTCTAAAGATATATTATGGTTATTAACATGATCTCTTATAAAATGATACCTAATATCAATATGTTTAGTTCTAGAGTATTGAATAGGATTTTTTGTTAAACATATTGCACTTGTGTTATCACATTTTATGGGAATATTCTTAAGGTGAATTCTATAATCTTCTAATGTATTTTTCATCCATACAACTTGTGCACAACATGCACCAGTGGCTATATACTCAGCTTTGATTGTAGATAATGCAACCGAGATTTGTTTCTTGGAAGACCAAGTGACAAGTGCATGACCTAAGAATTAACATGTTCCAAATATGTTTTTTCTATCTTCTCTATATCCAGCAAAATCCGCATCAGCATAAGTAATTAATTCAAAGTTTTCAGATTTTAGATACCATAATCCTAGATTAGGGGTTCCTTTAAGATATCTAAGAATTCTTTTAATAGCTTTAAGATGAGATAGTTTAGGATTAGACTGAAATCTAGCACAAAGTCCTATACTAAACATGATGTCCGGTTTAGTTGCGCTGAGGTATAGTAAACTACCTATCATGCCACGAATGTTAGTTCGCCTTTTCGTACCCCCTTCTTCAATTGCAATGCCGATATATTTTGGGGCTCCTTGGTTCCTCTCCGAGAGACGGGAACCATACAGGGGTCGTCACCTCCCATCATACATAGGGAGTTCAAGAACGGCACTGGCACCAACTTCGTCGTGTGCATAAACTCCATTCCAAGAATCACTTGGAAGTCATCCAATGGCACGGCTATCATGTTGATGGGAACTCCCTTCGCCAACCCGGAGATTCGCCTAGCCTCCGAGTTCACCGCCTTCATTCGGCTTGGGCTCTTCTCCAAGATCAACCCAAGTCGCTGTGCTTCTCGATCGGCTATGAAGTTGTGGGTAGCGCCCGTGTCCACCATTACATGGGTCGTTTGGCCATTTAGCTTGATGTCCACATACATCAGCTCACTACTTCCTGCTTTTTGTAGCTTTGTCTTCATGTTCTCCCTCATTTGACCCCGCATAGCATTCAACAAACGCATTGCTCCCATTCGGGGTCCTTGTGACTCCTTGTCGTCGCTGCTGGATTCAGAACTGCTCGAACTAAGAGTAACAGCTTTGCCCTTGTCCGATCGGGGGGGTGGATGGAAGCCGTCAAAGCATTGAGTGCCTGTTTTTGTTGGCACTCCCTCACCACGTGCGGTCCTCTACACAAGAAACATCCTCCAGGTTTTGAGGCCTTGCCTTTCGGGTTCGGCCCTTTGTGGGAACTCTTCTTCTTTTGATCGCCCCCGAGCTCCTTCCCTTGAGAATGTTTTGGAGGGAAATTGCCTGAAGATTGTTTCCTTCTTCCTAGGTCTTCAGAGGAAACAATGTTGGTGAGCCTTTCTGCAGCAGCAATTGCCCCGACCACATCGGTAACATTCCTTCGATTTAGCTCCTATTGAGCCCATGGCTTCAAACCATCGAGGAAGCTGAACAACTTGTCCTTCTCGGACATGTCTTGTATGTCTAGCATTAGTGTAGAAAATTATTTCACATAGTCTTGGATGGTGGTACTCTAGCGGAGTTGTCTCAACTTCCTCCTTGCGATGAACTCTGTGTTCTCCGGTAGGAACTGAGTTCTCAACTCCCGCTTCAAGTCCTCCCATGTGTCGACTCGACACCGACCTTATTGGATCTCCTCCCATCGGGTTCGCCACCAAATTTTCGCATCTCTGTTCAGATACATTGTTGCTATAAAAACTTTGGTATCTTTAGAATCGGGCCTTATAGCTCGAAAGTATTGTTCCATATCGAACAGAAAGTTCTCGAGCTCTTTGGCATCTCTGGCCCCTCCATATCCATGAGGCTCGGGTGCCCTCAAATTTTATGGCAGTGCAACGCGGGTGTTGCTTCCTCCTGTATTTAGTGTTCTTGTGAGCATGGCCACCTTTGAAGTGAGTTCCACCACAACATCCTGTAAGTGTTGCATGGAGTTTTTGGTGTCATCAGATAGTCGGCCGACTAGGGCCTCAACCTTGTCGATCCTGAACTCTGCTTCCTCTTGCGAGCTCTCTACCCCAACAAGCCTTTGTTGGCCATGGTAGAGTTCCTCCATGCTCGCTTTAAGAACATCCAAGCGAGTTTCCGCCGTTGTGAGTCTCTCCTTGTGACTCTTTTTCCCAGTTAGCGCTCCAGATTGCGCTTCCTCCACTCGCGGAGAGTAGCCAACTTCTCGCTCATCATGTTCGCTGCTGCGCTCCTCTTGAGTGGCTCCAACAGCATGAGAACGAGTGTGCACATGCAGCCCACTTGTGGCTGCTTGGGGCAAGGGTCTGGCTTGCCCCGTCTTGCTTGATTCGCCATGATGGTTTGCCATGGTGAAGTTGCGAAGTTCATTCGCTGCTCGCTCGAAGTGCTTGCCCGCTCTGATACCACAATGTCACGGCCTTAGCTGGAATTGCCTAAGGCATGAGGCACCCTTGCGGCCAAAGACGCGAACTTAGCTTGCGTTGCCTAAGTCACGAGTCACCCTTGTGTCAAAGACGTGAACTTAGCTTGCGTTGCCTAAGTCACGCTCCGCCCTTGCAATATTACTTCGCAAGGATTAGCCCACTTGTAACCTTTCGCAAGTCCCGAAGGACCTATAAAAAGAGAAAGTTGATTAGTTCGAAAGAACGAGCGACGGATAAGTCCCGACGTCTCGCGAAAAGGGGAAGCTTTACAAGCAATTCAGCGAGCACCTTACGTGCACAAGAGAAAAGAAGGAGAGGGGGAAAACAAGGGCTTTAGAAGGTTAAACGAACAGCTGCAAGCCCACAAACAGCCGCTCACCTGGTCCCGGGCACGACAACAAGTTCCCGTCAAGGCAACGTGCGAACTTACGAAAGAGTGTTCAACGCCCGGTATATATCTGAAGCCCCATCTAGCCCTGTGCCACCCAGGGGGTTCAAAAGGGCTGAGATGGCTGACGTTTTGGTGAGCGGAGGCAGATTCCAGAAATCAGCCCGCGGCATGCGAAAATGGAGTTGTTTTAGGCTGTTTTGGGGTTGTTTTGCTCGGTTCGGTGAGCGGTCGCTTTGTAATGCTATAGCTTGTTCGAACTTACATTTTTACAAGCAAAATGACCCAAAACCAAGAGAAAACATGTTGTCAAGTAGCTGTACATGTAGGTGTGAGCGACGAATGGTTCGTTGGACGGAGTTGTTGTGAATGTGCGACGACCGTTCGTGACAGTTCGTCAGAAGTTCTGCCGAAACTAACCGAGAAGTCCAGGAGCTTGACAAAGAAGCTTATCAGAACTCGTCAAGAAGATTATCATGAAGTCCAGGAGCTTGCCGGGAGTCCGCCGGAACATTGCCGAGAGATCGTCGGAAGTTCGCCAAAAGATCGTCGGAAGCTCGTCAAAAGAAATCAGACTTATCTTGCTTAGAATATGTCTTAGGAATCTTAGTTAGCACATAATTAGAGTTGGGATTGGGAGGTAATCCTATCAACTCTGTTAGGGGTCAATTAGGCCTGAACTTGGAATGGTTTGGGTCGGATTCAAGGCCCAACTAGGGTACTGAAAGACTGGCCGATAGTGGCACCGCTTGGGGAATAGCACCCTAGGAATTCTGGGTGGTGGTACCACCCAAGCTCGGTGGTGGTACCACCAGCAATGAATGCTGCCAGCGTAGTACTGCCCCTGTCAGGCAATGGTACATCCTAGTGGCTGATCCTACAACGGTAATATCGTCCAGGAATAGCGGTGGTACTACTAGTACCTAGGAAACCTAGGATGAGACCTTTTTAAGCTCCGAGTTTGAATTAACTTGAAGCTTATAAATACCCATCTCATCCCTGGTTAACACACACAAGCATAGAGAATTTAAAAAGGGAAAAACGCTGCTGTAATCTCTTATGAGAATCCTCCTCTTCTAGTCTAAGTGTTAGAATAGTTTTAGAGAGGAGTGAGTGCTTGTAAAGGTTGTCTCCTAAACCTGTGAAAAGGAGAAGAGGGGTATAAGAAGGAGGTTGATCTTCGCCTATTAAAGGAAGATCGATAGTGGATGCCGGTGGCCTCGACGAATGAGGAATCGACAGAGTGGATGTAGGTCACGATGACCGAACCACTATAAAACTCGGTTTGCATTTCTATTTGAGCAATTTATCTTTACTACAAACTTTACTTGTTTACTGCTTCCAATACATTTATGAACGTATTTTCGTCGGAATCAGTTTTAACATACGAAGATTTTTGAACCAACATAATTTTTACCGCTGCACTAATTCATCCCCATCCCACCACGCCCCCCCCCCCCCCCCCCCCCCCCCCCCCCCCCCTTCTCCTCCCCTCTTAGTGCTGACTCATTCCTAATAGTTGGTATCAAAGTCTTGTGATTTCTCATTTGATTTAACACTAAAGAGAAATTGCTCTTTCTAGCTTTCAAGATGGTCACACTCTTATTTGTCCTCTCTTATTTAATAGGATGGACTACACATATTGAAAAACTTGAATGAGAGTTTTCTTGATTTCTTTGGATTTGAATTTACAAAATATTGTCAAAAGGGGTTTTTGAAGGTCTTCTTTTCTAATGAACCATTGGAATGATTTGGAGAAGAAGACTTTTTCCTTAAATGCTAGAGCTATGAACACTTTATTTTGCGCTTTAGATAAAACTGAGTTTAATCGGGTTTCTACTTGCCAAACGGCTTTCGATATATAGCACACTCTCGAAATTACACATGAAGACTAGCAAAGTTAAAGATTCAAAAATCAACTTTTTAATACATGATTTTGAACTTTTTCGAATGAAGCTAAGTAAAACCGTTGTTGACATGTACACCCGTTTTAAGGATGTTGTCAATGGTTTAAAAGCACTTGGTAGAAGTTTTTTGGATTTTGAACTTGTAAACAAGATTTTACATTCTCTTAATAAGAGTTGGGATTCAAAAGTAATGGCTATTCAAGAATAAAAAAACTTGAACCATTTACCAATTGAAAAACTTATAGGGTCTTTGATGACCTATAAAATAACGTGCAATGTATATAAAGAACTTGAGAACCACATTCCAAAGAATAGGAAGGATTTCAAACTTATAACAATTAAAGACTACTCGAGCATAAGCTCAAGTGACGGTGAACTTGAACTTCTTATGAAATTTTTAAAACAAGAATTGAAAATTAAAAATGAACTTAAAAAGAAGAAGAATGTAGCTTTGGATGAATTGAGCTCATCCGAAGATGAAGGACAATCCAACAAAGGCGAGGTGACAAACTACGCCTTAACGGTTTTCGACAATGAGGTAAAATACTCAAACAAAACCCCCTTAGTTTATCTCAAAATTGCATGATGCTTTGCATGAGTTATTTTTAATTTAGCTTAGAAAAATTATTTTTCTTGAAAATTACATGTTTAATAATGTAATAAATAATGCTAAAAATAAAAATTTTAGGAATCATGCTTATCCTTCTAGTAATGATCATGAAAATTGCATGTTTTATGTTAAAGGAATAAAATGTTAGATTTAAATCTAATGATAAACCTATGTATGTTTTTCAAGAAGAAATAATGTGTATCTTGATGATTTCTGATTTTGATTGAAACCATGCTTGATGTCTTAATTAAAATGTTAAGAGGTTTGATATCATGCTTAATATAAATCTATGCATGATGATTTAAAGAAATGATGATTTTTGGGTAATTTATGGTTTATTGATCTTGATGGTTTTTATGACAAAATTTATTTTTCGATCCTAAATGATTGATGCATATTCTTATTTGGCATAAAAAGACAAAAGCATACTTGTATGAAACCAACAACTTAAAATGAAACATCTCTATCTCATCGAGTTTTGAATAAGAGATTGAAATACATATTTATATTATTTTGAATCTCTTGAACTATGAAAGTGATTTTGATGATTTGATGATTTAAATTTGAATAATTGTTTTTATCCAAATCATGATCTTGATTCCTTGATATTTATAAATTAAGATTTGTTATAAATCAAGGTTTTTTTTTAATCATTCTCCTACGATTCTACTTGGTATTTTCTTAAGAGGAGATTTTCTAAATGAATCATGATTTTTTGAAATTATAATTTTTATGATTTATAATGAATTGAGAGATATTATACATGAATCGAGATCGTTTATGTGTTCTGTCATGACATCTTTTTGCTATAGGAATGTCTTCATCTATATCATGATCTTGAATTCTCGATATTGATACTTGAAACTTTTCTATGAATCAAGATCTTGTTTTTGAACTCCCATGTTTCTTTTTGTTATTTACTAAAAATGAGATTTGTTAAAGTGAATCATATCTATTGATATGCATGAATTGAGATCTTGTTCTCTTACTATTCTTTTTGCTATTCACCAAAAAGAAGACTTATTCTAATAAACCATGATATGTTACTTGACATCTTTTAAGGTTTATGACTTAATTTTATTATGTAAAATTTCTTGTATTCATGAAGTATATTTTCTCACCAAGTTCTTTTTGATATTCTTCATGTGATAATGTGAATGCATGCAATACTATGATTTTGACATTCATGACTTGATTTTTTGATGATTGAAATAATTATTAGAATATTGATATAATTATGAATGCTGATTTGGTATTATACATGAAATACTTCAACTTATGATAGTGATGCATGCAATGATGAAATATTCATGATAAAAAAAAAATTTTGATATTCATGACTTAATTTTTCATCTTTGTTATTTACCTTTGTCAATCGGAATCCACAAGCAAATATCTCCGAAAAATACTTCATAGACAATGCAAATTACAAACATACTTTACAAGCTCTGAACAGTTGCACAAAAAAGGGTAAAATGGTCCATTATATATCAAAAATCTCTCGCACGTGTCCACATGACACAACCTTTATTTACATGCCTAAAGAGGCCACCAACCCAACTAAAATGGGACTATTAAGCCTTCGGCTGCCCTTCTACATGTTGTACAAGGCATGAAAATGCCAAAATACACGGACATACATAAGCATTACATCAAACATCTTGTTTAAAAGTTTATCCGTGACATTCTCCCCCACTTATTCCTTCGACGTCCTCATTGAAGCCTTTGTCGACACTGCAACTCCTCGCCTTTGGTGAGTCTTCAATCTTCTGCTCTAGCTACAATGCGCCTCTTGGCTCCTAGTTGCTCTCCGCTGTTGTTTTTGAGTAGTCGAACCTTTGATCCGCCATGCTGCTTCAACTCACCAATGACTCTGACTCTGGTGTGGGGTTGGTTGAGTTGTGTTGATCATTGTTGATTCCTGCGGATCCCCCAGATGAATGAAAAGACCATCCTTACTACGCTAGTCTCTCAAATTCCTCATGCTGCTTGAACTGGGTAGATGCATGTTGGAGCTTTAATGAGCATCGTCTAGCAAACTTCTGAAGTTTTGGGTCCTTCCTCCACAACATTTGCTCATTGACTCTTCTTTCACTTAGTTGTCACATCTAAATAGGTTCGCATCACTTCCGCTTTCGATTGGCATTTTGTTGGGAAATGAAGCGGACAATCTACTCTCAGTAGCACTGATCACCGTTGGTGAGGATTTGACAACTATTGTCTTCCATTATCTTCGAAGGGTCTTTGAACTTGTGTAGAGCTCCTCTGCTGGATAGATAAGAGACTTAGGGTACTCGGTTTTGCCTATTCTCTTAAGAGTTGAGAAGGCAAAGGTTACTTGATTTCGCCAGCCTCCTCGAGGTTGTACTCCATGCATCGAGCTGGTTACTGGCCTTCGCCTACTCTTTGCTCACACTTCTGAAGCACTTGAAGTGTTTGCACTCATTGCGTTGAGTTAGTTACTGTGATTCACCTTCTCAATGCCATCGAACTTCTGGAATGCAGGAAGTTTTCACCCCAACTTGGAGTAATTCTCTCATAGGTTTGGTCGCCTCTGGGATTGTACCGTCTTCTCCATCAACCCTGCCGCCTACTCCACTGAGTAGCAAAGATACAGCACCGCGTACTACCTGCTTCGTTCCTTGGTTATGCACTCTTGCATGACCCGAAATCCTTCCCTTTCGGATATCTTGACGAGAAGCTCATTGACACCGGTCTTACGAAGTTCCTCGGCCTCTGCCCTTCAGCCTTGTCTCGGTACTTGGAGATTGCCTTTGCATGTTCCACCTCCTCGACCCCTTTCACGACCAAGCGCTCTCCCTCATGAGAGCAAGGGATCAATGACTTTCACGGAAGTCTCGCCTCTGCGGTACCATGGCGCTGCCATGCCCATGGCCCTACTATCCGTCACCTCGCATCTGCATCCCTTTTCTTCATGATCAGTAGATATATCTCCGTGGCACTCCTCTGAGTCCACATCCATTCTAACTGATGCTTGATTTTGGGTAGCTAAGTCCCTCCGGACTCATCGTTGCTTCCTCGCCCCTTTCGACCCCCTGCTTCAATACCTTTGTGTTCTCCAAGCAGTCCGTTTGGTCGATGAAAAGACAGACTGCAACTCCCATACATGGCCTCTACCGTCACGTTGTAGGGTTTGCACCGATTATGTTCTTCTTAGCTTCCTTGGTAGCAACGTTCGCTTACTCGACCTTGTCCTTTGACTTGCCGGGCTCCCTTAAGCGAATATGAGCTCTGGAGCAGTCCAACTCTCCAGCTGCTTTGATCATACCTCTGCATGATCAAGTCCCTCCCATGGGACTCACTGGTACTTGCATTCAAACTTTTCCCTTGGTGGAACCCAGCCCCCATATGCTGATGACCAAGGTTTTCATCCGATGCAAAATTCGATGCACGCACGGAAGACCCGCCTCTACGGTACCATGGCCTTCACTCCTTGAATCCATAGCCCTTCTTGCCGTCGTGTTGTTCACCGAAGTGGAGCTTCCAGTAGCTCCCGATCATACCTCTGTATGATCTAGTCCCTCACGGGATAATGTCGTGTGTATCGCATTGCCACGAACTGTTCCACCACGATCCGCTGCACCATGTCGCCTCCTGGTGACATCTCCATTGCATTCTGATCCTTGTGGAATAAACTCGAATTGTGAACCCTCCATATATGGCCTCTTCCAATACATCGCAGGGTCTCTTCCACCTTCTATTTTGTTCACTCCTTTGGCAATCGACCTTCATCCACCCACTCTTGAGTCACACCTAGATGAAGCACCACTCTAGGATAGTCCGTCGCCTAATAGCTCCCGAAGTCCACCGACTTCACTGTAATTTGTGCACCATTGTCTAGATCCTGGGCCTCTGCCCTACCAGCACAATCTCCGCTATGCACCGCTTCCTTCATGGCAACTTGAATGGCAACACTATGGCATATTCTTCAAGAGTACCCGCCTTTGCATCCTCTTGCCCCGTGCTAAGGTCTTCTGAACCCAACTTCGCCTCCGCAAATTGAGTCGCCTTAGTTCCTCCATCAAATGCTCCTCCGATATAAGGTGCATGTGCCCAGAAGCTCCCTTCATCTTTGGCACCATGCAAGATGAGTCCTCTTTGATAGAATGAATGACCCATGGAACAACATGATTCTACTCTTGCCTCTACAAGAGTTCATGTCCTTGACCTCTGTCTAAGGAAAGCACTGTGCCTCCGCTCCATGTTCCAACTTCTATGTTGGCTCTCTTCATGTGGCTTGGGTACTTCGCTAAGTTACACTCAAGTTGCTCTGCTCCTCGTTTTTGCATTGAGTTGATGGTGGCCCTCACGCCCACCATTCCATGGGTCAGCCCTCCCTTGAGTCCGATCTCCACATCGACTCCAAGTGTGCCTTCATTTAAGTTGCTTTGGGTCGCTCCCCCACTTGATCTCGCAATGCATCCACCAATGCATTCTCTCAAGCGAGATCATGCGATGACTCCTCGCCGCTTACTCAATCCATGGAGCTTCGTGGAGTCGTTATTTGTTGAGGTACTCCTCCTCAACATGTGAGGTCCGTCTCACATGATTCTCCCTCTGGAGAGCCAAGACTTATCCCTCCTAGATAACTGTCCCATTGGAGCAATATCTCTCTTCGTTTCGGAGACCACCATCCCCTTGGACTACTCCGATTCGCTAAACAAACTGTGCATTGTTCTGCCTCCTGCAAACGCACTTGCTAGATTACGACTCCACGTCAATACAGCCCCCGCTGCACCCCTCAAGGCCTAGCAACATGCTGAACTCGTTGCACACTTCAACCTCCTACGGACATATCCTTCACATGCCGAAGAGAAAGTTTCAATGCTCCATAGCACCGAGTTTTGGTCGCCTTGGGATGGCCACGAACATTCCATCGTCCGTATACAAGCCCATGCATGAGTACCGAATTCTTTGAGTTAGCAATTCCCCTCACCTCTGTGAGCTTTGCACAACTCTTTCGATCGCTGAGCAACTCATTCCACCTTGGATGGTCTCATCCTTTACCAAGCGCCTCGCTCACCTTGAGCACTATCAAGTATAGTTGTCAACGTTGAGCCGTAGCTCAAACTCAACCATCCCAACCTTTATGCGCTCCACATTCTTCCAAGCTTGCCTATTCTCGTGGTGCCTCTTGCGCGAAGGGTTGGCCATTCCTCTGAATGCCAATGTCAGATGCCCGCTCCTCCGAGCGACTCCTTTTCCCTACATCTCCATGCCCGTTTTCCCCCAAATGATCGCGCGTGTGCTGACTGCCCTCAACGCAGCCCCGCTAGGTCCCCCACGTTTGTATGCTAAGTGTTTTTATGAGTGCTTGTCCCGCTCTGATACCATCTGTCACGGACTTAGCTGGTTTTGCCTAAGTCGTGCGGCACCCTTGCGTGTCCGTCCGCAAAAGTCAGCCTCCCCGAAGCCTCCCATTGTCCCTTAGGACCAACAAAAGAGAGAACGGGTTAGAGAGAACGCCTCAATCGGGATCCACAAGCAAACATCTCCGAAAAACACTTCATAGATAATGCAAATTACAAACAGACTTTACAAGCTCTGAACAGTTGCATAAAAAAGGGTAAAATGGTCCATTACAGATCAAAAATCTCTCGCACGTGTCCACATGACACAACCTTTATTTACAAGCCTAAAGAGGCCACCAACCCAACTAAAATGGGACTATTAAGCCTTCGACTGCCCCTCTACATGTTGTACAAGGCATGAAAATACCAAAAGACACGGACATACATAAGCATTACATCAAACATCTTGTTTAGAAGTTTGTCCGTGACAGTGCGGCAATTAGATTGACCCACGTGGCCTTCCATCATTATAGGTAAGGATCGATTCTCGATATAGGTTGAGTTGGTCGAGTCCCTCGAGGGATACTTATATCATAATTCGCTATCTTGCTTACGACATAAAGATGTCACAAGTGACCTGAGAACATGGTATGCTTGGTCGAGTCCCTCGAGAGTATATCATCGAATCAAACTCATCTTGTAACAATGGTGTTGACTTAACCGAACATCATGGTTGGTCGAGTCCCTCGAGACTATGGTGATTTAGAGGCCGAATAAGACGGTAATCACAAGGAGTTTTGATCGGCAAGAGTTGTCTACCTTTTGGTCTTAGTGTGATTGGTCGAGTCCCTCGAGGTTCACTAAGACGCTGATTAGATCTTGATCCTCACTAGAAGTCTACCGGAGACTTTCGTTTCATGTGCTGAGGGTGTCACGTGACTTGCTAGTAAAATAGTGGAAGCATATTAAGATAGAAGTTCATATCTTGATTATTTATTTTTTATAAAATCTATATGTTATTTATTTTTTATGCATCTTTATTTTCAGAAAAATATCGCTTTCAAATCCCTTACGTGGCATATTTGATGTCAACCATCTCACTGGTCCAAATTATACATATTGACTCCACAACTTGAGAATTATTCTCACAGTAGAGAAAATCGTGTACGTCCTTGATACAGTGATGCCTATGCCCAAGGAAGGGGCAAGTGAGGATGAGATCGCTCGCTACATGAAGTACATTGATGACTCCACTCTTTGACTCCTAAGTTATAGAGACAACATGAAAATATGGATGCTAGATCCATTCTCTTACATGTCCATAAACTGTTTGAGGAACAGAGAAGGACTTAGCTATATGAGATATCTAAGAGCCTCTTTCACGCTAGGATGACCGAGGGGACACTGGTTCAGAATAATGTCCTAAATATGATTAAGTGGATAGAGAAACTCACAGGTCTAGGTATGGTCCTAGAGGATAACTTGTGTGTGGATCTTATGCTTTGGTCCTTACTAGATTCCTTTTCACAATTCATAATAAATTTTAATATGAACAAGCTTAAGGTGACTCTCCCGGAGCTCCTCAATACGTTGAGGGAGGCAGAGAGCACTATCAAGAAAGAGAAGCCAGTTCTCTACACTGATGAGACCAGAAAGAAAAGGAAAATAGAAAAGTCGCTTAAGAAGGGCAAGGGCAAGGGCAGACCGGGTAAAGAAAAGGTTACTAAGAAAGACCCAACAAAGCCATTGGAACTAGCTTATTAGAGAAATTATGACCCGAGGATATATAGTAGTGGAAAGAGTTCCATTTGAAGATAATATTGGAAATCCACTAACAGGCCAATCACATAAGTGATGGCACATGTATATATATATATATACATACATATATATATGTATGTATATATATATATATATACATACATATATATATGTATGTATATATATATATATATACATACATATATATATATATATATATATATATGTATATATATGTATGTATATATATATATATACATACATATATATATATGTATATATATATATATATATATATATATATATATATATATGATCTCTGAGATATTAGATTGATGAGAGACTATAGGTACATGGTAATTGAGGACAGACAAGTCCAATGGATTGGATTCCCTTATATTGTCTAGGGATTATGGCGTAGTGGCCTAGTACATCTGTAATCGAAGTGTCGAATAAATTATTATAGAGATAATAATTCACTGAGCAAGAAAGAGTTCTAATAGGTATGACTCATGGCTAGCTTGATATTGGGCCTAGAGGGTCACACACATATAGTAGGCATTACGACGAGGAGAGGTTCGGATATGAGAGGAGCCCCTATCTTACTGGACATCCAATAAGCCCCTGAATTATTGGACATCCAATAAGAGCCAATAAAAGATTATTAGATAGAGATCCACTAATCTAAGAGGTTTGGGTAGTTGGATGAAGATTCAATACCCAATAGGGCAGGATCCATTAGGGTTAAGTTGATAACGGACCTCTATAAATAGGAGGGAACCAAAGGTTTATAGGCTAGAGCCTCTCTAGGTTGCCATCTCCTATTCTCCTCTCCCCTTCTCCTCCAAAGATAATGGGCCTAGAGATTTGAGGAGCATCATCGCAACCTTACCGTATGGATCACCGCTAGAGAGGAGAGCGCTTGATCTCCTTCATCCACTCCTACAAATCTGTAGGGATTCAAGGATATACGATCTCCCTAGATAACACAATATATCTTATATGTGGATTTAAGTTTCATGGATTTTTACGCATCAATCTTCATATGACGACGAATACATCTTTGAAAAATTTGGGCAATTCATCATATTGTAAGATATCAACATGTAAAGCTGTGAAGTAAGATTTTGATATCATTACATGATGTACACATTTCAAATATTATAGCAAGTATTGCATTTCATCACATGGTAAGATATCAACTCGTAGAATTTCGATGCAAGTTTTTGTTTGATATCTTGACATGATACAAATCATAGCATCTGTTCATATATCTCTTGGTGATGCAAGCATGGCATAATCATAGCATCAGTGTTTATAGTATCAATTCATATATTTCTCCCCCTTTATCATCAACAAAAAACATGGTAGTTGTGATACCAGGGGAACAATATTATCAAGCATATAAAGGAAGGCATGATAAGTAGATTGCTATGAATACTTCTTCCTTTTTTTTTGTTATAATCTTTTTGCATGAAGGAGGAAAGCCATTTGTGATACCAGCTATTTGTGAGTTTACTTTGAGTCAAGATATGTGTGTGAAATAGCTTTTTGCAAGTAAAAATACTATCATCCATATTTCAAGATGGAATTCATAAGCAGGAATTATTTCATCAAATTCATTTCAGAAGAAATATTTTTCATAAGAGTGTATGAGAAAATCCGATTTTTAGCATTCCAATTGTTAAGCGAATCCGAAAATGAAATGAACTCTTTCATGAATTCGGACAAGACTATGCTATAGATTTTCAAATACAATCATGAAGACAAAATGTTTTTGTATTCAACACATAATTTCCAACATGTTATTTAGGCATGTAATGACAATCAAGTGATTTGATCATTCAATAAAGTCTGAAAAATAATTTTAACTAGTTTATGTATTCGGACACATCAACATTCCTAATTCTCTTCTTATGAAATCAAATTGCTCTTCACTTAAAGGTTTTGTAAAAATATCAGCTAGTTGATGTTTAGTATCAATATCATGGCAATGTCATGACTTATCAACTGCATTGGTGTATCACTTTCTCAAATTATATTTATCATGGAAATCAAGGCACAAGGTTTTCAAAACATTTAGTTTCAATGTAAAATCCGAGATAAACAATGAGAGATGTTTGTAACTCTGCATATGCTCACAAAATATATCAGGTAACCATATCAAGGATCAAGGCAAAGCCCATCATGGTGAGTAACATAAGGACTTTACAATAACAACAGATGATTGTGTTCATACAAGCTCATTCATGAGGTGGAAAATTAAAGTGCCTAAATAAAGAGTCAAATTATCGATGAATTTGCTGCAGCTCAGATAGGATTTGACTTGTCGATGTTCAAGCCGTTCTTGTCTTTGTTCGAATCGGTCCATCCGAATCCCAATATGATGTATGAGTTTGCTCAAATGGATGTGTTTCCTCAAAGGGACAGATCGGAGGAGATTGGGTACCCCTAAAGACTAGTGTTTCCGGTTATAGTTCAGGTTGAGGGGGATCGATTCTTCTAGGCATTCTAACCTAGTTAACGTTTCTATAAAAACATCTTAATCGGTGAAGTAGATTTTTATTTATTATGCTAAACCTATCTACTTTTATTACTTCTTCTTCCGGTGGTATTAGAATATCGTAGGCTTTCATTATTCTAGTGATTATACCACCATATGGGAGCATCATGTCTTTCTTAGATAGTTCTAACATGTTTTGTTGGATAAGATAACCAAGACAGATGTCATGTCCTTTGATGATCAAATACATAGTTCCTAAGTCTAATTGGCTTACTTCATCATGATGGTATTGTTTAGGGAGAATGATGCTAGTTAGGATATGATGAAGTACCTTAGTGTTTAGAGGTAGTAGATGTTCACAACTTTTAGGAACAAATGCTAAGTTGGGATTGGCAAAAATTGTTCCTAAGGCTTCAACATATATTTTTCCAACAGTTTCATCATCCCAAAGGAAGAAGTACTGCTGTTTCCCTTATTGACACTCCTAAGTTCGAAAGAGGATAACTTTTCAACATGGTATTTTGAATCGAAAAGGGTGAGATCAAAATCTTCTACTAATCTCCTCTTTCCTTTGTCCCTTGAGGATCTTCTAGATCCCATAACTACTGCTGTTTAGAAAAATAGTGATGAGCAAGAGTAAATGAATCAAAGACAGAATTTAAGGGCTTCTTAGAGAATACCTTAGTGAGATCTTCAAGAGAGGGAAGGATTGTTGATGTTTTGCTCCGAAATGAGGGGTATTTGGGATGCTATGAGGGGAGAAATGGGGATGGAGGAGCTTTGGAAGAGTAAAGAGGGGAAGGGAGTGAGTTGGGGTCGGTTTCACCGCCGGCCCTAGCTTGGGTTAAAAAGGGCAGAGTTGCGAGCGGTTGCACCTCTGGCTAGGGCGGTGCAACCGCTTGCAACACGTGACAGCCGGAGGTGCTACCTCCAGCTGGGGCAGTGAGCACTTGTTCTGATCACAGTGTGATCTGATTTGAGAGTTTTTGTCTTGAGAAGAATTTTCATTCAGAGCAATCAACTTTACTTACGTAATTACGTAAGAGTTTTCATTTTAAGACGAGAACTTTTGCACGATCAAGATAGATCTTTTAACGTGCATACTCTCAATGTCGTACACATGTTTGTGACAGTTTGTTCAAGTTGGTAAGCCTTGCAAGTTCATGACAAACTTAGTCAGTTCATGATATAGAGTTGGATTCGAAAGTTTTGAACGAATGAAATTGATGGGTTTGAAAATCCAGAGGATATGTGAATTGAGAATCATGTGTTTCTAATTCTGAAAAATCAAATAGGATTGTATCTAAATCGTATTTGTGATTTCTAATCTTTATCTTTTATTTAGGCCAGAGAGCATTGCGAGTTATTTTTGGATCTTGGGTCATGAATATCGAGAATCCAAGGAGCAGAATATTATTTCTTGCTCCAGCTTATAATTTTTTATGTCTTTACAAGAAAGGATGATTTTTAGGTACCCATTTGTTTTTGGGTGCCTCAAAAATAGATCTACATTGTTTATCATGTTGCATAGAATTTATCATGGTTCCTTTAAGAATCCAAATTAATTTATTCGGACTAATTTTCTTGAATGGACAATAATGCGTTTTGTGTCCAAGTTTGCAACAAAAGTTGCATTTGCTTTGGTGTCGAACATGTAAGATGGGGTCTTTTATGAAGGTGGTTGGATTTTGGTGAGGACTTCTCACAAATCCAATTCCACTTCTTTTGGGAACGTGACCCTTGTTTGCGAGGATCATATTCAATGACTTACTACCAACCTCGAATTTCTTCAAGGTGTCCTTAAGTAGCAAGTTTTCCTTTTGGAGAGTTTCTAGATCATGAGATTTTATGCATGAACTTAAACTATCATGATATTTAGTTTTTAACTTATCAAAATTACAAGTAAGACTATCATGCTCCTTTTTTAGAAATTTGTATTTTTACTAATAATCTTGCATTCATCAAATAAGTCATGGAAGGTATTTAATAATTCATCAAATGATAAATCTGCATCTATTAAATTTGTTACCTCCTCTCCGATGGCCATCAAGGTGTAATGAGCAACTTGCTCGGTGTTGGACTCCTCTTTGTTAGGATCGAGAGCACTAAGAGGGGGGGGGGTGAATTAGTGCAGCGGAAATCTTATAATAATTTAAAAACCAAAAGCTGCGTTCGTTCAAAAACTATTGTGATGCAAAAGCAAATTCTCAGTTTGTATCTAAGTGCAGTTTGCGTCTAAGTGCAGATTGCGTTTAAGCGCAGTTTTGCGTCTAAGCGCAGTTTTGCGTTTAAACTCAGATTTACGTCTAAATGCAGATTTACGTCTAAACGCAGATTTATGTCTAAACGCAGTTTTACGTCTAAACGTAGTTTTACGTTTAAACGTAGTTTTACGTCTAAACGCAGTTTTACGTCTAAACGTAGATTTACGTCCAAACGCAGTTTTACGTCTAAACGTAGATTTACGTCTAAACGCAGTTTTACGTCTAGACGCAGATTTACGTCTAAACTTTGAAACTCGTTTGTATACTCACAGAAGGCAGTATGCAGTTGAAATCAAGACGTAAACGTGAACTGAAATCTGATGATTGAGCGAGGAAAGCCGATTTACGTCTGAATGCAGTTTTACGTCTAAATGTTGAAACTCGTTCTTAAAATCGTAGAGGACAGATTGCAGTTATTAATAGGATTAAAATGTAAGCGTAAACTGCAAGGAAGCTCGTTCGTAAAAGCGCGGAAAACAGTTCTGCAGAATCAAACGTAAACGTAAGCTGTGATGTATGAAAATATGAAGTTACGTCTGAATGCAGATTTGGAAGAACAGCTCTTAGAACTTGTTCGTGAAAGCGCAGAGAGCAGTAGTGATGAGGGAGGTTTGCAGTAATGATAAAGTACTCGAAATTAAACGCAAACCAGAGATTTAGAGTGGTTCGGTCAGCCTTGACCTACTCCACTTTTGGCTTCCTCCACCGATGAGGTTGCCGACGTCAACTAGGTGCCTTCCTTCAATGGGCGAAGGCCAAACTTCCCTCTTACAATTTCTTCTCCTTTTGACAGGCTTAGGAGACAACCTTTACAGACCTTTCTCTCCTCACTTTACAATTGAAAACTTGAAGAATAGAAGGAGGAGACTTAAAGGCTTTACAACACTTTTGAGCTCTTAGAATCACAGAAAAGATCAAGATTTCGGTATTGGTCTGTATCTTTTCAGTGCTGAATGGGTGGGGTATTTATAGGCCCCAACCCAATTCAAAATTCGAGCTCAAAACGATCAAATCGATCAAATCCCAGAATTCTGGGATCAGGCGGTTGCACCTCTTGACTGGAGAGGTGGCACCGCCTGGCAGAGCTCGAAGACTGAGCTCAGGCGATTGCTTCTCTCTACCAGAGCTCGAAGACTGAGCTCGATGGTTGCATCACCTGGCAGAGCTCGAAGACTGAGCTTGGTGATTGCATCACCTGGCAGAGCTCGAAACTGAGCTCGGTGGTTGCATCACCTGGCAGAGCTCCAAGCTGAGCTCAGGCTGATGCACCTCTCTGCCAGAGCTCGAAGACTGAGCTCGGTGAATGCATCACCTGGCAGAGCTCGAGACTGAGCTCAGGCTGATGCACCTCTCTGCCAGAGCTCGAAGACTGAGCTCGGTGGTTGCATCGCCTGGCAGAGCTCGGAACTTGAGCTCTGGCGGTGCAACCTCTTGGCTGGGGCGGTTGCACCTCCCAACCCCACAGCCCAGGCGGTTGCACCTCCTGCCTGGGGCGGTTGCACCTCTTGGCTGGGGCGGTTGCACCTCCCAACCTCGTAGGAAGACATAGCCTGGGCGGTGCTACCTCCAAGCTGGAGAGGTGGCACCTCTTCACTATTCCAGCTCACTTGGTTTGGCTCCAAACTTGGTCCAAACCAGTCCGAACTTGGGCCTAATTGGCCCCTACTTGGGTTATAGGATTAACACCTAATCCTAACCCTAATTAACGTGCTAACTATGAATTTAAAGACATTTTCTAAGCTATTACAAAGTCCGCAAGTCAAGACTTCTTCTAGCGAGCTTCCGGCAAACTTCCGGCGGTCTTCCGATGAACTCTCGGAAACCATTCTGCGGACTCCCGGCAAGCTCCTAGACTTCACGATTTGTTCTTAGCGAGTTCCAACGAGCTTCTTCGGCAAGCTCCGATCTTTCTCGGCGAGCTCCGCGAACTCCCAACGAATCTTCGGACTTCCGTCGAACTCTCGAACTCGCAACAAATCCTTCGCGCTTGACTCCGACACTTTGTTTCGCTTTATGTCTTCATTGTTATCATAGTTAATCCTGCACAACAAAACAAAACTTCAATCGAGACAATTAATCCTAAGCAATTAACCAAGTTGTCCGACATGTCATTGGTCCCTCGACGCTTCGTCCGATTCTTCGGCGCATCGTCCTCTCGTGCAGCCTATTGCCCAATCGGCCAGTTGACTCCGCAACTCCGATATCCTTGGCACAATACCCGCTCTTCTTGGCCCGATGCCCGAGTCCACGGCCCGAAGCCTTCTGTCGATATGCCGACCGATCCACCGGCCCGACGTCCAATCTTCTGACATGTTCCTTCGGCACAATATGATTTTCCTGCTTTAATTGTCTCATCCTGATCGAAGCATCCTGCGTCACTCAAAACGCAGATTAAATCATAAACATATATCAAGTAGTTTCATCATCAAAATACGAGATTCAACACTCTTCTTCGGACGCGCTCGAGTCATCCCATGTTGCTTTGAGCGCCTTCTTCTTTGATGTTTTCTTCTTGACTTGGGGACAATCACTTTTGTAGTGTCCCGGCTTCTTGCACTCATAGCAAATAACTTGGTACTTCTTGGACCCGTGACTTTAGGATCCTAACTTTTAGGAAGGGATCTTAGAATCTTATTTACGAGCTCAAAATCCGAAAAACTTTTTCCGAGTCCTTTTAGACCGTTGACGACATCCGTGAAACGGGTAAACATGTCGCCAATGGTTTCACGTGGTTTCATCCAGAAAAGTTCGAAAGAATATAACAGAAGATTGATTTTTGACTCTTTCACTCTACTTGTGCCTTCGTGAGTCACTTCGAGTGTGTGCCAAATATCAAATGCAGTTTCACAAGTCGAAACACGGTTAAACTCATTTTTATCAAGTGCACGAAATAAGGCATTCATAGCCTTTGCATTAATAGCGAAAGCCTTCTTCTCCAATTCATTCCAATCGATCATTGGAAGAGAAGGCTTCGAAAATCCGTTTTCAACAAGATTCCAAAGTTCAAAATCCATAGAAATAAGAAAGATCCTCATTCTGGTCTTCCAATAGGTGTAGTTCGTCCCATTGAACATGGGTGGACGTGTAATAGAATGACCCTCTTGGTTTCCGGCGTATGCCATCTCTCTTGGGTTTTTAATCCGTTAGAGAGTTAACCCCGCTCTGATACCAATTGTTAGAATCAAGAGCACTAAGAGGGGGGGGGGGGTGAATTAGTGCAGCGGAAATCTTACAACGATAAAGCACGTTCGAACGATAAAAATGATTTCGGTGTGAAAGCCGATTCTAAGATTACTTTAACTTAAGATCAAGCGAGATGACGTTAAAATCAATCTATGAAGGTAGTTTGCAGTTATGATGAAAACCAGAGTGTAAGTGCAAACTGAAATACGACGTTCGTACGAAGAAGCTGATTTATGTCTAAATGCTTATTCGTAAATCACTTGATTAGGCGAGATGTAGTTTAAGCAAGTATATAAAGGCAGTTTGCAGTTATGATTGAAATCAAAACGTAAATGCAAACTGAAATATGATGATCGTACGAAAAAACATATTTACGTCTAAACACTGATTTGAAAGTGCAAATCTTGAAACCCGATCGTATATGCGCAGAAAGCAGTAAGCTTTAGAGGAGGTTTGCAGTAAAGATAATATGCTCAAAGTAAATACAAACCGAGATTTAGAGTGGTTCGGTCAATCTTGACTTACTCCACTTTTGGCTTCCTCCACCGACGAGGTTACCGACGTTAACTAGAGGCCTTCCTTCAATAGGCGAAGGCCAACCACCCTTTTACAGTTTCACTCCTTTTGATGGGCTTAGGAGACAACCCTTACAGAATTTTCTCTCCTCTCTTTACAACTCAGAACTTGGAAGAACAGAGGGAGAAGAACTTTTGGCCTTTACAACAATTTTGAGCTCTAAGAATCACATAAAAAGATCAAGATTTCGGTGTTAGTTTTCTTTCTCTTTTAGTGCTGAATGGGTGGGGTATTTATAGGCCACAACCCAGTTCAAATTTGGAGCTCAAAACTATCAATTCTCGGAATTCCGGGATCAGGCGGTTGCACCTCCTGACTGGAGCGGTTGCACCGCCTAGCAGAGATCGAAGACTAAGCCTCTAGGCGGTGCTACCTCCTATCAGGGGCGGTTGAACCTCCTGATAGAGCTTGAAGACCGAGCTCAGGCGGTTGCACCTCCTGACTGAGGCGGTTGCACCTCCTGGCAGAGCTCAAAGACCGAGTTCAAGCGGTGCCACCTCCTGTCAAGGGAGGTTGCACCGCCCAGTCTCGCTCGGAGACTGAGCCCCAAGCGGTGCCACCACCTGGCTGGAGCGGTTGCACCTCCCAGTCTTGCTCGGAGATTGAGCCCAGGCGGTGCAACCTCCTGCCTTGGGCGGTTCAACCGCCTGGTAGAAATCAGGGTCCGAATGGGTTGATCCATTCGGCCCAATTTGGGTTTTTCAGGGCCCAATTGCCCCATGATTAAGTTAATGGGATCACCTCCCATTTCCAACTTAATCATTATGCTAACTACGATTTTTACTAAGACATTTACTGCAACTTGCTCCGGTGCGTCAATTGCTTCTTCCGACGAGCTTCCGGCGAACTTCTGTCGATCATCCAATGATCCCTTGGTGATGCTCTTGCGGACTTCCGGTAAACTCCTGGACTTGCGACGATTCACTTGGCGAGTTCCGACGAGCTTCTTTGGCAAGCTTATGGACTTCTCAGATTTGTTCCCGTAGAACCTCCGACAACTGTCCGAACTTCCGTCAAACTCTCGAACTCCCAACGTGATCATTGTCTTGACTCCGGCGCAACTCCTGCTGCATGTCTTACTTTCATCGTAGTTAATCCTGCACACTTATCTCAACATATAGATTAGAGAACAAATGACAATTGACTTCATCATCAAAATCCGAGATTCAACAGATTTCACTTACGGGATGTTGGATGGTTGATGATACCTTATTATTATACAGCAATTCTATTATCTTAGTAGTGTATCCGGTTCTTAGACTTAAGACACTAAGGATGTCCTGTATGAGTACTTCATTTTTCGATAATGAATTTATATGTCTAAAAGTTCTAGATCTAACACAACCGGTCATCGGAAGTGACGGCTAACCTTACGAGGGCTATTGAGTGTCGATAGAGGATCATCTGCTCTCGATGTCGTGAGAGGAATATCTCATGTGTTTTTTCTTAGACAAATCCCTTGTTAGGATCATTCAAAGAGAAAGAGTTCTTCGAGAGAATCCGATTAGAGCAAGATTCGAGGAGAAACCGTATGTGCTTGATAGCACCATGCCCCGTATATGATCTCTAGGATATTAGATAGATGAGAGACTATAAATATATAGTAACTAACAATAGACATATCCAATGGATTAGATTCCCTTGTATTATATAGGGACTACGACGTAGTGGCATAGTACATCCACAATTAATAAGTTAAGTAAATTATTATGGAGATAATAATTTACTGAGCCAAAAGGAGTTATAATATGCATAACTCACGACTAGATCAAATAATGGGCCTAGAGAGTCATACATATATAGTAGGTGTTATGATGAGTAGAGGTTCAGATATTCATCTTATGACACCGAAAGTGAATGATCCTCTATCGACACTCAATAGCCCTTATAAGATTGGCTGTCACTCCCGATGATCGGTTGTGTTAGATTTGGAACTTCCAGATCTATAAATCCAGTATCAAAGAGTGAAGTACTCATATAGGACATCCTTGATGTCTCAAGTCTAAGGATCAGATATACCACTAAGACGAAAGAATCATTGTCTGATAATAAGGCATCATCAACTATCCAACATTCCGTGAGCGGATCAATGAGTGAACTCATTCTCCAATGAGCATTTGCACTGTATCCCTAGTGTCGTCCTCACACAACCAACTATGAAACCAACCGCCTCCATCATATGGATCGATATACAATACACAAGTTTATCTAGTTATTTTGATGTCCCTCTCGAGTAATCTATGATCGGGATTATTTAGGGTTTATGTTTAAAGGTGAATTAGTCTCATTATCGTAATCTCATCACAATCCGATTCTCATTACATAGATATATGGACATCACAATATATATATATATATATATATATATATATATATATATATATATATATATATATATATATATATAGTAAATAATATAAAGTGATAAAATATTAAATAATATAATAAAAAAAAATAGTGTATGTCATGTTACTTGTGCCATCACTCACGTGATTAGCTTGTATGACACTCATGACTAACACCTACCATCGATCGTTGCCCCCTAGCCCATGCCTGTCGTCAATGACCACCCCCAACATGTGCTTGCCATTGATCATTACCCCCTAGTCTATGCTCCTAGTTGATCGTCATCCCCTAAGCTCGTACTTCCTATAGATTATCATTTCTTAACTATCTATTGTTCGTATCGTTATAGTTGATCATCACTCTTTAGGCCATACTCTATCATCATTGTTTCCTAGATTGTATTTCCTTAACTCTCTATTTATCATCTCTGATACTATCCTAAGAGAATAAGATAGAAAAAAAAAAAAAGAGGAGCAAGAGAAAATGGATAGAGAAAGAATTAGAATCAGAAGAGAAAGGATATTTATGTCTATTTATAAAAAAATAAATAAAAATATAAACAGTAAAGAAGATCGTAAATGATAATCTCTAATGGTCGATAACAAACGAACTGTAGATTAATTTTTTGGTAAATTATCAAAAAAAAGTTATGGCTAAAATTATGGCACGTCAGTTTTCTTATTAGTTTTTTCTTGTTATTTGAGGTCTTATCTACTGCCGCCCTAGAGATTGAGAGGCAACCAGCGCGGTGAGTCGGCGATGGAGGCGGTCTACTTGCTTTGCTACGTCGCTTCCACCACCATCACTTCCTCCCTCCTCTCCCTTGCCCTCGCCGTCCAATCCATTCGTCTCTTCTTCTGCCGCTTTGGGTCTCCAGGTCCGGAAGTGGGCGGTCGCGAGGGTGACGGCGACGGCGACGGCGATGCCGCCGTGTGGCTCTACGAGGGCCGCGTGCACCACGCGAGGCGGCGCCCTGTCGCGCATGCATTCGAGTATCCTGTCCGGTACGCGCTCATCGACCTCGATCGCGTCCCCCAGCCTCCCCACCTCTCCGCGGACCGGGCCCGCGAGATCGCCCACACCAACGGACCCGTGTAAATCCGATGTTTGACGTTTTTTTTTTTTTTTTTTTCTGGTTGAGAAAGTTGAGGTTTTTAGAAGGAGCGGTGTGTAAAGTTCGGAATTTGCAGGTTCCTGCTGACGATTCCGGCGAATATGGGGTACGAGCAGAACCCTTTGAGTGTCTACTACTGCTACGAAGTGGCGGAAGACGAAGGACGAGAAGAAGTTGGGCCTGCGCCCATCCTTAGGATGTGCATTGCCGAGGTGGGCCAACCTTAGCTGGAATGATGTTCTGTAAAGGAATGGTGCCTGTGGATGGTAAGTCATTGTGTTGCTTTGTTGGATTTCAGGTGACAAATACGCCATGGGGCGAGCGGGTGTCGTTCGTCTTCTGCCCGGGATCTGATGTGGTTGCGAAACCCCTGCATGTCAGCCCCTTCATGGTGCGTTTCCCTTTTCATGACCAAAATTCTAATCTATGATTACGCTCCAGTGAGGTTAGGTGGAGCCTATATGTCAAATCGAGTAATCTGTCAAAATCACCTACATTAACTTTAATCCACCATGGTGATAGTGGATGTGATTAACATATCAAATTTCCTCACTCCATTGCTAGCACAAGGTATGTCAAGGTTAGCCTACTAGCTGTCTGCTAATTCAAATTTTTTAGCATCCTGTTGCTTTGCCCATCTGTAATTATGCATTTACTATCAATGCCTTATTTTTCATATACATAACATGGTAGCTTATTTAATTGGCATATGCGGAGGTTGAAAAGTTTCATAATGAATGCAATTTCTATGAAATTACTTATCAGCATCGACAGCATAATTTGTTAACATTGTGGAGGCACCTTCTCTTTAAGCATTTCAATTTTGCAAATAGAGAATTGACATATGCGTGAATTTTCCATTACATGAACCTCAGTCCATCCAACATTATGTTTGGCAGCTTGGTACAGTTAGGCATTGCCATATTTTATGTTGAAACTTCAACATTCATTATATAGTTAAATTGATTTATTTAAGTAACCTATTTAGAGTAGCAATCTGTCCTGTGACTTGTTCTTTTGTGCTGACTAGATTGTTAGTAACATTCAATAAATTCAAAAATCTTTAATGTGCTAGTAGAGCAAATATTAGTATATAGATGGTGTCCAAAATTTCACTAGGGAATGTGAGTCTTTGGGTGTAAAATATACCTATGCTTCCTGCTATTATTCCCTTCTTAATAGTGATGATAGCCACCAATAACCACCAGTGTCAAATCATCATCTAATTGTATCACTATATTTTGAAATGGGCAGTAGGTCAATTAGTGTATTGAAATGGAGAATTGTTCCTTTTGTAAAACATTCTCCTAGCAGATACCAAGGATTTAAAATCAGACTTGGTCCATACGTGTTTGGTGGTAAGATTGCTATCGTATCTAGTCAGTATGGATAATTGGGTATTACTCCATTTGAATCAGTATATGTTCTATTGGTATTAGATTGGTCCAGTAAATGCCCCTTCGTATATTCAATAGGGTTCGGTATTTGAATTTTTGCTGTCCAATGATAATGTGTGACTAAGTCGAAAACAGAATAAGTGCCTCATCGTTTAGACATCATATGTGCAGATACTCAGTGCTTCCTTTGGTGCTACTGCAAGTTTCCCAAATTATCTATCAGGATCTCCAGCCCACTAGCTTGGATCTCCAAACTTCCTAAGTACCTAAAAGGCTAAAACTTTACAAAATTGTTATTCAATCTTAGAATTCAGTTATTAGATTTCTGAATTTCAGTTATGAGTATGTTTTTTTTTCGTCAGATTTCCTATACCTGTTTGTTAACTTCGTTCTCCTAGCTGGTAGCTACCGTTGGCTGGATGCGTATTTTACTAGACTTCTTAGCTCTACCTTATTCTTGGACTTATACGTACTTCATATCTGCTTGCAGGATATGCTAGGAAATTGGTGCATGTTTGCTGATGCACCAGGGGAGGATCTTTCACTTGTAATCTCGGTCCAACACCCCACCCTTGGAAACTACTTTACTGCAACTTTACGTGCCCGAAGAGTCCATTCATTTGATTCAAATTTTCTAGCAACATATTTTTGGTTGATGCCCCATAAGGTTGCAATGTGGATATACTGGCAGGTAATGATGAAGTTGAACAACTACCAATCCTGTATCTGCTTCTATTACTCCTACTATTGCTGCTTTAAATGTCTCTAATGCCTGTTAGATGCTTCAGACATCTACTATCTCTTTAGATGACTCCTTCCAGAAAGAAACTAGGATGATATCTTTCTAGAAATGCCTGCTGTGGTACTTACTCGAATGTGAACATCTTTATCAAAACCATATTAAAGAACTTATGATTGTTGTGGCTTACAATTGACCTGACACTCTGACAGTATCTTTTCTTGTTGAATGAGATTCTAATTGATTTATTGTTTTAATTGACAGTAATTATCATTCCTATTGCTTAAGACTTCATATTGGTTTCACTTTGTCTATCATGTCTGGTTGAATATGTTTGTCCATGTCAATTTTCATGATGCTCGTGAAACAGAAGTATTTTTTAGAAAATCCTAGCTGAGCTCCTTGTTCAAATTGAATAAACTACAAATTGCTTTGTTGGTAAAATCCATGATGGAGAAACTCAATATTGTTGGCCTTTCTTTTCTTATAAATTGTTAGCTTATTCTCAGGGAAAAGGGTAGGATAATGATCAATATTTTTTCTGTGAAGTTGCTTGCTGGAGGAACATGTCTTTTGAATAAGACTATGAATGGAGATGTACTTAAGGCTTCATTTAAGTTGTTTACCCTGTCATGTTCTTTCTCATCACTGGTGCATGACACCTAACCCTATCATGTTGTAATGAGATCACCAGTGACTGACACCTAACAGCCAAGAGTAAACATTAAAGATTTGTTTGTTCAGTTGGAAATGGAATAAAAGTAGAATGATAAGTACGATATCATTTGCTCAGAGGATCAAGCTGAGATAGAGTTTCAATTACCGTGTAATTCTGATCACAAAATGCTAAGTGGTCTACCTCTTTGTACTAGGAAAAGGTTTATGATTATGCATTCAGCTATTTGATATCGAATTGGCTCAAATTGGAAAACTGAGTATTTACAGACTTAAGCCAAAATAAGAACACACTTTCAATTTTACAACCAGTAATTGTGTAGTCTGGAGTACTTGGTGATTAGCATAAAAAATAACAAAACCTCAATCATGTTGATAATGGCCAAAGTAATTGAAATCTGGTCAATAATGAGATTGAATTATGTGATGTATGTGGTATTGTTTTGATTTATTTGTGGAATTTACACAGATTCTTACACTCAAATGTCATGATTACCATTTCTAAGATCTCCAAGCCCAAATACTATAGATATGCTCAAGGCTTGAGCCACTATGCCAAGGCCTTTGACAATATTGCCAGCAAAGTTTATTGCAAAGTATTCATTTATTGTCAAGTCTCGAGCTACAGTACAATTCAAAAAGAAGAAATATGTTTTCTTGTTCACATAGCTGTTTCAAGTATCATCCGGTCCAATTGCTGGAATTTGCTTCATTGCTGTGACATGTTACAGAATTGTTATTTTCCTCTCAAACAATCAGCATCAAATAGATGGTAGTACGTCTTGTGAAAGTAATTGCATATAGCAAATATTCATAATGTGTTTCATCAATTCATATTGCACAATGATAATGCAATACTAAAAGCATACTAAAAGCAGTAAACTGCCCCACATCAGTGGCTAACACTAAATAAGTTTGATTGAATATTGGACCAATCCACTGTGTATGGGTAGGCCCATATTCTTTTTTGGTCAGAATTCAGATAATATATATCATGTGAGTCCAGTACATGGAGATTAAGATTGAAGGTCATATAAGTAGACCACCAGTAACCAGATGGATGGCTGAAAACTCAAGCTTTTTGCTACTTTAGACTTGTAGATTATTTTGGCACTGACCATAATTTTATGCAACAATGGATTTGCAAATTACTCGGACTAGGATATGAATCAGACATCTATTTCCATTTAAGTGATTTGAACATCGTTTTTTTTTTTTTTCTTTAGGCTCTCAAGCTCTGGTGGAAGAATGTCAAATTTTTAGATCATCCGAAGTATCTAAACTCCAGATATAGAGATGATGCTGTACTACGTGATCGGGAACTTCTCTCTCAAAATGCTGGACAGAGCAAAATCCTTCCAAA